>NC_056455.1:19826710-20115892 GCF_018296145.1 Oncorhynchus tshawytscha | reverse complement strand
TGTGTGGAGGGGTGTGTGTGTGTGTGGAGGGGGTGTGTGTGTGGAGGGGTGTGGTGTGTGGAGGGTGTGGTGTGTGGAGGGGTGTGTGTGTGTGGAGGGTGTGTGTGGAGGGTGTGTGTGTGTGGAGGAGGTGTGTGTGTGTGGAGGGGTGTGTGTGTGTGGAGGGGTGTGTGTGTGTGGAGGGGGTGTGTGTGTGTGGAGGGGTGTGGTGTGTGGAGGGTGTGTGTGTGGAGGGGTGTGTGTGTGTGGAGGGTGTGTGTGTGTGGAGGGTGTGTGTGTGGAGGGTGTGTGTGTGTGTGGAGGGGTGTGTGTGTGTGGAGGGGTGTGTGTGTGTGGAGGGGTGTGTGTGTGTGGAGGGGTGTGTGTGTGTGGAGGGTGTGTGTGTGTGGAGGGGGTGTGTGTGTGTGGAGGGTGTGTGTGTGTGGAGGGGTGTGTGTGTGTGGAGGGGTGTGTGTGTGGTGGAGGGTGTGGTGTGTGGAGGGGTGTGTGGAGGGGTGTGTGTGTGGAGGTGTGTGTGTGTGTGTGGAGGGTGTGGTGTGTGGAGGGGTGTGTGTGTGTGGAGGGGGTGTGTGTGTGTGGGGGGTGTGTGTGTGTGGAGGGTGGTGTGTGGTGTGTGGAGGGGTGTGTGTGTGGAGGGGTGTGTGTGTGTGGAGGGGTGTGGGTGTGTGGAGGGGTGGGTGTGTGTGAGTGGGTGTGTGTGGTGTGTGTGTGTGTGTGTGGAGGGGTGTGTGTGTGTGGAGGGTGTGTGTGTGTGGGGGTGTGTGGGTGTGTGTGTGTGTGGAGGGGTGTGTGTGTGTGGAGGGGGTGTGTGTGGTGGAGGGGTGTGTGTGTGGAGGGGTGTGTGTGTGTGTGTGGAGGGGGTGTGTGTGTGTGTGGAGGGTGTGTGTGTGGAGGGGTGTGTGTGTGTGTGTGTGTGGAGGTGTGTGTGTGTGGAGGGGTGTGGGTGTGTGAGGGTGTGTGTGTGGAGGGGTGTGTGTGTGTGGGGGTGTGTGTGTGTGGAGGGTGTGTGTGTGTGTGTGTGTGTGTGGAGGGGTGTGGTGTGTGGTGGGGTGTGTGTGTGTGGAGGGGGTGTGTGTGTGTGTGGGAGGGTGTGTGTGTGTGTGTGTGTGTGGAGGGGTGTGTGTGGTGTGTGGAGGGGGTGTGTGGAGGGGGTGTGTGTGGAGGGTGGTGTGTGTGGAGGGGGGGTGTGTGGAGGGGTGTGTGTGTGTGTGGAGGGGTGGGGTGTGTGGAGGTGGTGTGTGTGTGTGGTGGTGGTGGGGTGGGTGTGGAGGGTGGTGTGTGTGTGTGTGTGGAGGGGTGGGGTGTGTGGAGGGGGGTGTGTGTGTGTGGTGTGGAGGGTGTGTGGGGTGTGTGGTGTGTGTGTGTGTGTGTGGGGTGTGTGGAGGGGTGTGTGTGTGTGTGGAGGGTGGGGGTGTGGAGGGGTGTGTGTGTGTGTGTGTGGGGTGTGGAGGGGTGTGGTGTGTGTGGAGGGGTGTGTGTGTGTGTGTGGAGGGGTGGGGGTGTGGTGGGGGTGTGTGTGTGTGTGTGGAGGGGTGGGGTGTGTGGAGGGTGTGTGTGTGTGTGTGTGGAGGGTGGGGTGTGTGGGTGTGTGTGTGTGTGTGGAGGGTGGGGTGTGTGGAGGGGGTGTGGGTGTGTGGAGGGGTGGGGTGTGTGTGTGTGTGTGTGTGTGTGGAGGGGTGGGGTGTGTGGAGGGGGTGTGTGTGTGTGTGTGTGTGTGGAGGGGTGGGGTGTGTGGAGGGGTGTGTGTGTGTGTGTGTGTGTGGAGGGGGTGTGTGTGGTGTGTGGGGGTGGGGTGTGTGTGTGTGTGTGTGTGTGGAGGGGTGGGGGTGTGTGGAGGGGTGTGTGTGTGTGTGTGTGTGTGTGTGGAGGGGTGGGGTGTGTGGAGGGGTGGGTGTGTGTGTGTGTGTGGAGGGGTGGGGGTGTGTGGAGGGTGTGTGTGTGTGTGTGTGTGTGTGTGTGTGTGTGTGTGTGTGTGTGTGTGGAGGGGTGGGGTGTGTGGAGGGGTGTGTGTGTGTGTGGAGGGGTGGGGGTGTGTGGAGGGTGTGTGTGTGTGTGGTGTGTGGAGGGTGTGTGGTGTGTGTGTGTGTGTGTGTGTGTGTGTGTGTGTGTGTGTGTGTGTGTGTGGAGGGGTATGTGGAGGGGGGTGTGTGTGTGTGTGTGTGTGTGGAGGGGTGTGTGTGTGTGTGTGTGTGTGTGGTGTGTGGGTGGAGGGTGTGGGTGGGGGGGTGTGTGTGTGGGGTGTGTGGAGGGGTGGGGTGTGTGGAGGGGTGTGTGTGTGTGTGTGGAGGGGTGGGGTGTGTGGAGGGGTGTGTGTGTGTGTGTGGGTGTGGTGTGTGTGGAGGGGTGTGTGGTGTGTGTGTGAGGGTGTGTGTGTGTGTGTGTGTGGAGGGGTGGGTGTGTGTGTGTGTGTGTGTGTGTGTGTGTGTGTGTGTGTGTGTGTGTGTGTGTGTGTGTGTGTGTGTGGAGGGGTGTGTGGAGGGGTGGGGTGTGGGTGGGTGTGCAGTATAAATCCTACCTCCTAGGGTGACACACGTGCAGCAGCTGAAGGTACTAAGCTGGGATGCTTTGATTCTCATTGAGCTGACTGTATAGCCCTACCAACAGACCAGACTTTTAGCTTTACCAAGCTTTTACAAGGTTGTCACAACCACCTAATATATGTTGAAGTTAGATCAGGAAGAGGCTAGATCAGGAATAGAGGGATGACAGAACGAGGAGAGAGTAGGTCAGATAAAAGAAGGTAAAGCGAGTTAGCAGCCCACCCACTCAACAAGGAAGTCATGGGGGATATAGAGTCAGCCACGTCCTGTGTTTAACTGCATGTTCATACGGAAAATAACACGTGGAGAGGATGGATGGAGAGGATGGAGAGAGAGGATGAAGGGAGAGGATGGAGGGAGAGGATGAGAGAGGATGAAGGGAGAGGATGGAGGGAGAGGATGGAGAGGATGGAGGGAGAGGATGGAGAGAGAGGATGAAGGGAGAGGATGGAGAGAAAGGATGGAGAGGATGGAGGGAGAGGATGGAGAGAGAGGATGAAGGGAGAGGATGGAGAGAGAGGATGGAGGGAGAGGAGGGTATACATAACACACCAAGAGGGTTAACTGGAGATTTTATTTTTTATGCTTGAACATTTTACCACCTTGAACTCACAACACTAATTTAATTATTTTCTGAGTGAATCATCATGCATGCAGACATCATGTTGAAAACTACAGTCTATAAACTGTTTACATGTTTTGCACAACCTATAAACCTATTTCATGTCCATTTTCCTCTTCACGGCACATTTTGTTTAAAAACCATGAACCAATCTCAAACTCCTTGTTTGGCAGTTCATAAAACAGTCCAACTGATTAATTCACATGAATTTACACGAGATATTTTGTGTAACATGCAACACTCCTCATCCACTCATCATCCAAAATAAATCCATAACATGCCACCTGGCAGCTAGGCTAAGGGTTACACTCTCATATTCTTACACATGCAGAGGTGGGTGATTGGCAGTTATGGAAATCTGATTAAACACTTTAATACAACACTTTAATATGATTGATCAATTAATGAATAATGTCTGAGGGGACAGATTGTGTCCCTCCCTGCATGTTCTTATCACCAAGTCAATCAGACCAGTGACTTAGCTAAATACTGTTAACCCAATCACTCCCTTCCACACTCCCTGATGAGTTCACGCAATATATGAGTCCAGAATGGCACCCTATTCTCTATATAGTGCACTCCTTTTGACCAGAGCCCTAGAAATTATGTATATTAAAATGAATTCAAATGGCCTGAATCTAAAATAATTCTCTGACTTTGTTTGAATGAAATAGAATCGCCCTTAACCAGAACAAGAGGGGAATTTATAATTTACAGACTGAATTTAGACCGCTTCCCTCTCTCTCTCTCTCTCTCTCTCTCTCTCTCTCTCTCTCTCTCGTCTCTCTCTCGTCTCTCTCTCTCTCTCGTCTCTCTCACCCCCGTCTCTCTCACCCCCATCTATTTCTCTCTCTCAAACACAGAAACAGACAAGCACACCAACAAAAACAAACTGATAGAGGCCACAGCACAGTAGAGGAGAGGGAAGGTAAAGACTTACAATGATGTTAACAACAATATCTCTAATTTGCTCCTTAATCCATCCAGAGACCATTGCCATAGAGCACACAAAAAAACTATACATACATATACAAAACTATACATACCTCAGCCTAAACATGAGTGCCACAGGTAACAGGTAAGCTGTGAATGGTCTGAGAGACAAGGCAAGAAGGTCCTTGTCAAAAGGAACATCAAATTCAACATGCCAATTAGAATCTGGCTAAAAATACTTGAATCAGTTATAGAACCCATTGCCCTTCATGGTTGTGAGGTCTGGGGTCCGCTCACCAACCAAGAATTCACTAAATGTGACAAACACCAAATTGAGAATCTGTATGCAAAATTCTGCTAAAATATCCTCCATGTACAACGTAAAACACCAAATAATGCATGCAGAGCATGGCAGAACACCTGACATCTGTGACTGACCCAAAATGAAGGAAATCTTTGACTATGTACAGACTCAGTCAGCATTGCCTTGCTATTGAGAAAGTCTGCCGAAGTTAGACCTGGCTCTCAAGAGAAGACAGGCTATGTGCACACTGCCCACAAAATGAGGTGGAAACTGAGCTGCACTTCCTAACATTCTACCAAATGTATATTAGAGAAACATATTTCCCTCAGATTACACAGACCCATAAAGGATTAGAAAACAAATCAAATTTAGACAGACTCCCATATCTATTGGGTGAAATACGTAATGTGCCATCACAGCTGCAACATTTGTGACCTGTTGCCACAAGAAAAGGGCAACCAGTGAAGAACAAACACCATTGTAAATACAACCCATGTTTATGTTTACTTATTTTCCATTTTGGACTTTAACACTGTATATAGACATAATATGACATTTGCAATGTCTATATTCCTTTGGAACTTTTGTGAGTGTAATGTTCACAGTTCATTTTATAATGTTAATTTCACTTTTGTTTATTATCTATTTAATTTGCTTTGGCAATGTAAACATTTGTTTCCCATGCTAATAAGGCCCTTTGAACTGAAATTGAGAGAGCAGTAGGTCTGTTTACCAAGGCTGCCCTGGCCTTACGCTCCAGTGGCTTGCTAGGTAAAGGTAGGGGGAGCCACATGGAGGAGGGATGCCTCAGAGTTTGGACATGACTTCAAAAAAGTGGCACACCAAAGGGGGCGCCTGTCATTCCCTCTTACACAACCTGAGTGATCAAACACAACGCACTGGGGAGAAAACATGCTGACTGTCTGTGATACTAAGTCCTTCTGACAGAGACAGAGAGAGGGAGAGGGAGAGGGAGAGGGAGAGGGAGAGGGAGAGGGAGAGGGAGAGGGAGAGGGAGAGGGAGAGGGAGAGGGAGAGGGAGAGGGAGAGGGAGAGGGAGATGGAGATGGAGAGGAGAGGGAGAGGGAGATGGAGAGGGAGATGGAGAGGGAGATGGAGATGAAGATGGAGAGGGAGAGTAAGAGGGAGAGGGAGAGGGAGAGGGAGAGGGAGAGTGAGAGGGAGAGAGAGGGGTGGGGGTGGGGGAGAGGGAGAGGGAGAGGGAGAGAGAGGGGTGGGGGTGGGGAGAGTGAGAGTGAGAGTGAGAGTGAGAGTGAGAGTGAGAGGGAGAGGGAGAGAGAGAGAGGGGTGGGGGTGGGGAGAGGTAGGAAGTGAGAGCGGGGAAAAGCTTTAAAGGACTGTAGGGTACACCGCATGCTGCTGTGGTCTTCCTGGTTACAGCTGGTGTCTACTAATGCTTTTCACCACAGGTGGCAGCTTTGAAGTTTCAACATGGCTGACAGAGTGACAGTTGATCATTTACACCTTAAATAGTATCATTTACTTTTGTTCATAGAGAGAGGAGAAATTCTAATGGATGTTTTGTGACCTGCTGGCAGTTACACTAGCTCTTCCACGTCTGCCTAATGTAGGTTTAAATAATATACATTTCCTACTAATTATAAAATACCAGCCTGAATTTGTTTTTAAATTACACTAGCCTCACATGAAAATAGACTTAATACATTTCTTCAGCCACTGCACAATGAAACATTTAGTGCTTTGAAAAGATGGAAATAAACAAAGCACTCTAACTAATGTACAATTATCAGTCAGCACTAGTTGATTAGACTTAATTGGAACTAGTAAATTGTCTCGGATTGTTTTAATTGCAGCTGCTATACAATATTGAAAGGCCAAGAGTCAAAACACATTTCTACAAACTATACATTCAGATCAAAAAGAAGTAAATAATGAAGACAAACTATACATTCAGATCAAAACTATACATTCAGATCAATCCTGAGTAAATAATGAAGACAAACTATACATTCAGATCAAAACTAAGTAAATAATGAAGACAAACTATACATTCAGATCAAAAATAAGTAAATAATGAAGACATTTTTTACAATCAGGTTCGTTTTTCTTCTTTTTAAATCTAAAATGCCATTTGTGATTTATTTCAATTTAATTAGTGTAGACTTCTGCAATTGTCTTCTAAACTCTTCATCCAATCAATCAGTGAAATGTTGAAGCACCTTTAAATGGTTGAGATGGGAGTCTCAGGGTCTCAGCTAGAGTGAGGCTGCTGTACCCTGCACTGATTGTATTGTCTCTCATCACCCAACATTCATCATGCAGCACCACACACTAAATGAGCAGTTCAGGTTTTATAACTTCATGTTCGATCAGTTTTCATCTTTAATAGTAGAATTCTAACTACGGTGGTAAACAGGATCATAAATCAAGAATCAAATCATTTTCAAAACACTGTGAAGAGAAGACAGTCAATAACAGCATCCAAACCACCATCTTTCCTTGTCATTTCTGTTATTCTCCTGTCTTTTATCATGGTGGCATCTATCTTTCATTACTGTGTTCCCCTCAGTGTTGCCCCAGCTAGCCATGCTGTATATCTCTCTACAGCCCAGTGGAAAGTAAACATAAGATCATATTTTCATTACATGAGGAATCTTCACCATCTCAGATAGAAGGGTTCAAATAATGAATAACAGTTTAAAGCTGAAGCTACATCGCTCCAACCAAATACCCATAGATGAGATTGGCAGCTTTAAATAAACAATATCAGCTAGTCTGTCTTGCTATACTGCTCTAACAGTGAAGGAAAGGTAAGCAAAGAAAAACGTATTAAATGTACAGAAAAATCCCCCAAAGCTCCTCTCTGCATCACCCTCTCCCTTATGTTACAAAACCATGATAAACTGAAAATGTTCTTTGAAAAATCTGTTCAAACGAAGATTCCAACATGTGTGGCTTTTAGTGAAATCACTCTTATGATCATGCTACAGTGTACTATTATCCCCTTGGCTAGTGACAGAGTTGTACTATTATCCCCTTGGCTAGTGACAGAGGTGTACTATTATCCCCTTGGCTAGTGACAGAGGTGTACTATTATCCCCTTGGCTAGTGACAGAGGTGTACTGTTATCCCCTTGGCTAGTGACAGAGGTGTACTATTATCCCCTTGGCTAGTGACAGAGGTGTACTGTTATCCCCTTGGCTAGTGACAGAGATGTACTATTATCCCCTTGGCTAGTGACAGAGGTGTACTATTATCCCCTTGGCTAGTGACAGAGGTGTACTATTATCCCCTTGGCTAGTGACAGAGGTGTACTATTATCCCCTTGGCTAGTGACAGAGGTGTACTATTATCCCCTTGGCTAGTGACAGAGGTGTACTATTATCCCATTGGCTAGTGACAGAGGTGTACTATTATCCCCTTGGCTAGTGACAGAGGTGTACTATTATCCCCTTGGCTAGTAACAGAGGTGTAATCTGCATTAAAAGCCGTCGCAGGTTCTATTGTGATACAGATGAAGGACTGTCAGTACTGTCAGAAGCAGCCGTCTCCCTCCCTCCCGGTGGTTGTGAGCCGTGAACGCCAGCCTCTCTCTCTGCTGTCTGTCAATCAGTGTTTTATCACATGTACACAGGTGGCCAACCGAGAGGAAGACATTGCAAAGCTGGAGAGGCAGTCGTGGAGATAGGTGGCAGGAGAGAGAGGGAGGATGAAGAGTAATGTAGAAAGAGAGTTAGAGAGAGAGAGAGAAAGTGTATTTAAGTGACCTCTGCTTTAGCCCAACTTCGGAACCTCTTTCCCTTGTAGTTTATGATGAATCATCCTTCTTTGCCGCTAGTTAACGTGGTGATTCCCTTCAGTCATTTAGTTTTCAGATTAATAAGCCGCCAGGGAGAGGATGGCTGTGGGGGAGGAGAAGTGCAGTCACTTAGACAGGAACAGGAGTTTTAGGAGCCACAGACAGGCCGGTATGACTCACTGAGGGACAGAGACTTGGACCCCCATAGGCAATCTCAAGGTTCTACAGGGTAAGAGGGTGGACGTAAGGGATGGGAAGCTTTCATTTGGCTACTAGGTTTAGAAAAACAGAACTTTTTCCCCTCTAGCTACTGTTGATTAGATGTCCTCTCGCTCTCTCAATTTCCCCTGCTCACCCAGGCAGTAACCTTCCCCATCATCTCCATCAGGCAGTACTCCAGAGGCCCCGTACCCTCCCCTGGCTCGCCACCCCTCCCTGGCTCTCCACCCCTCCCCTGGCTCTCCACCCCTCCCCTGGCTCTCCACCCCTCCCCTGGCTCTCCACCCTTCCCTGGCTCTCCACCCCTCCCCTGGCTCTCCACCCTTCCCCTGGCTCTCCACCCCTCCCCTGGCTCTCCACCCTTCTTGTGGCTCTCCACCCCTCCCCTGGCTCTCCACCCCTCCCCTGGCTCTCCACCCTTCCCTGGCTCTCCACCCCTCCCCTGGCTCTCCACCGTTCCCCTGGCTCTTCACCCCTCCCCTGGCTCTCCACCCTTCTTGTGGCTCTCCACCCCTCCCCTGGCTCTCCACCCTTCACCTGGCTCTGCACCTTTCCCCTGGCTCTCCAACCCTGCCCGTTCAAAACAGGGGCCTGAGATAGTTTTCAAAATGTATCATTTCAGTAAGTCAGCTTCCCGGGGTGAGAGAGTGAGAGGAGTCAGCCACTGGATCCAACCAAGACACCAAACACACCATTACAGAACGATGAAGGGAAGCACCACTAGGATAGTTCTGATTTGATTTTACAGTGATTACCCAGCGTCTGAACCCATGAAATAGACCCATCTGGCCAGGAGTGAAACAGGCTGGAGTAGAGATGTAGCCTGCATCCCAAATGACCCCGTATTCCCTATATAGTGCACTACTTTTGAGCAGAGCCTTATGGACCCTGGTTAAAAAGCAGTGTACTAAAAAGGGAATAGAGTGCCATTTGAGACATAGACATAGTCTGGCACTGGGCTGGGAGCCTGAGTGAGGAGAGGAGTGTTTTATCCCTGGCAGTGTTCCCTTCCAGTCTTAATGCTGACTTATAATGCTGGTAGTCAGTGGTACAGGTGGAGGAGAGCATGATTACCACCTGACAACAGGGAGGATCGAAGACATGAATGCCAATAACACCCCCCCTCTGCTATGTCTATGAATCATTCATTGCTGGGCCAGATTGAAGATGCTTGTGTCGGCATTTCAAGTATGTACAGTGTATATGGATGTGTGTGTGTGTTATAACAGTGTCCCAGTACTCGTCCATTCTGCCTAGTCTAGTATGGATTCAATATAAACTTCTCTATCTCTGCACTTCTGTCTTTGTGAATTTATCTCTTGCCCTTATTTCCTGCTGGCCTCTTTCTCTCTCTTTTTCTTTTTTCTTTTCTCCCACTATATTACAGTAACCAGTACTATTCTCATACAAAGGAACATAGAGACTCCACTAGTATGTTTACTCTTTTGAGTTTTTATTATCATCAATCTTGTTTTTTTTTAATGAGTGAGAGCTGTTGTTTATTCTGGTCTGAAAAGAACATGGAGATGGCTGACATGGAGATGACACACACACACACACACACACACACACACACACACACACACACACACACACACACACACTGTAAATACTGCAGAGCGCAGCAGTAGCAGTACTAATAGGTTTATATTCTTGTCGTTCATGGATGATGGTCCGCGGGGGGTTGGGTAATAGGGCGGTGCCATTGTTGAGACTAGTGTCTGAGGACCCATGTGTCAGTCTATTCCGCTGTTCCACCCCTCTGTCTCACTCCCCCCGATGTGAGCTTTTCCCCTTGCTGGACCGTGCGTGCCTATGTAACTCTCTATTCACAAACATTTAGAAATATGCAATTACTACACTGAGGGATGCATCAATTAGCTTTGGAGACCGGACTGAACTGCTAGTTGCAGCCCGGTCTCCAAAGCTAATTGATGAGGAGAATGCTGATGAGGAGAATGCTATTCACCCAGAGGCGGCGCTCCTAGTGGCCGGAGACTTTAATGCAGGGAAACTTAAATCAGTTGTACCAAATCTCTATCAACATGTTAAATGTGCAACCAGAGGGTAAAAAATTCTTGATCACCTGTACTCCACACACAGAGACACGTACAAAGCTCTCCCTCGCCCTCCATTTGGTAAATTCGACCTTACAAGCAAAAGTTAAAGCAGGAGGCACCTGTGAATCGGTCTATAAAAAATGGTCAGATGAAGCAGATGCTAAACTACAGGACTGTTTTGCTATCACAGACTGGAACATGTTCCGGGATTCTTCCGATGACATTGAGGAATACACTACATCAGTCACAGGCTTTATCAATAAGTGCATTGAGGACGTCGTCCCCACAGTGACTGTACGTACATACCCCAACCAGAAGCCATGGATTACAGGCAACATTCGCACTGAGCTAAAGGGTAGAGCTGCCGCTTTCAAGGTGCGGGACTCTAACCCGGAAGCTTACAAGAAATCCCGCTATGCCCTGAGACGAACCATCAAACAGGCAAAGCGTCAATACAGGGCTAAGATTAAATCATACTACAGCGGCTCCGTCGCTCGTCGGATGTGGCAGGGCTTGCAAACTATTACAGCGTCAATACAGGGCTAAGATTAAATCATACTACAGCGGCTCCGTCGCTCGTCGGATGTGGCAGGGCTTGCAAACTATTACAGACTACAAAGGGAAGCACAGCCGCGAGCTGCCCAGTGACACGAGCCTACCAGACGAGCTAAATCACTTCTATGCTCGCTTCGAGGCAAGCACCACTGAGGCATGCATGAGAGCATCAGCTGTTCCGGACAACTGTGTGATCACGCTCTCCGTAAACAGGTCAACATACACAAGGCTGCGGGGCCAGACGGATTACCAGGACGTGTGCTTCGGGCATGTGCTGACCAACTGGCAGCTGTCTTCACTGACATTTTCAACATGTCCCTGATTGAGTCTGTAATACCAACATGCTTCAAGCAGACAACAATAGTCCCGGTATACAAGAACACTAAGGCAACCTGCCTAAATGACTACAGACCGGTAGCACTCACGTCTGTACCCATTAAGTGTTTTGAAAGGCTGGTAATGGCTCACATCAACACCATTATCCCAGAAACCCTAGACCCACTCCAATTTGCATACCACCCAAACAGAACCACAGATGATACAATCTCTATTGCACTCCACACTGCCCTTTCCCACATGGACAAAAGGAACACCTATGTGAGAATGCTATTCATTGACTACAGCTCAGCGTTCAATACCATAGTACCCTCAAACCTCATCACTAAGCTAAGGAACCTGGGACTAAACACCTCCCTCTGCAACTGGATACTGGACTTTCTGACGGGTCGCCCCCAGGTGGTGAGGGTAGGTAGCAACACATCTGCCACGCTGATCCTCAACACTGGAGCTCCCCAGGGGTGCGTGCTCAGTCCCCTCCTGTACTCCCTGTTCACCCACGACTGGATGGCCAGGCACGAGTCCAACACCATCATTAAGTTTGCAGACGACACAACAGTGGTACCACCTGGCCATGCTGCTGTTCCAGTTTCAACTGACCTGAGCCCTAGGACCATGCCCCAGGACTACCTGACATGATGACTCCTTGCTGTCCCCAGTCCACCTGGCCATGCTGCTGCTCCAGTTTCAACTTCCACCTGACTGTGCTGCTGCTCCAGTTTCAACTGTTCTGCCTTATTATTATTCGACCATGCTGGTCATTTATGAACATTTGAACATCTTGGCCATGTTCTGTTATAATCTCCACCCGGCACAGCCAGAAGAGGACTGGCCACCCCACATAGCCTGGTTCCTCTCTAGGTTTCTTCCTAGGTTTTGGCCTTTCTAGGGAGTTTTTCCTAGCCACCGTGCTTCTACACCTGCATTGCTTGCTGTTTGGGGTTTTAGGCTGGGTTTCTGTACAGCACTTTGAGATATCAGCTGATCTACGAAGGGCTATATAAATAAATTTGATTTGATTTGATTTGATTTGGTAGGCCTGACCACCGACAACGACGAAACAGCCTATAGGGAGGAGGTCAGAGACCTGGCCAGGTGGTGCCAGAATAACAACCTATCCCTCAATGTAACCAAGAATAAGGAGATGATTGTGGACTACAGGAAAAGGAGCTGTAGTTGAGCAGGTTGAGGGCTTCAAATTCCTTGGTG
The DNA here is from genome assembly GCF_018296145.1 of Oncorhynchus tshawytscha. Taxonomy (NCBI): domain Eukaryota; kingdom Metazoa; phylum Chordata; class Actinopteri; order Salmoniformes; family Salmonidae; genus Oncorhynchus; species Oncorhynchus tshawytscha. The sequence goes on along the minus strand of NC_056455.1, from coordinate 20,103,333 downwards.
TCCACATCAACAACAAACTAGAATGGTCCAAACACACCAAGAGAGTCAGAAGAGGGTACCTCAAAGCCTATTCCCCCTCGGGAAACTAAACTGATTTGGCATGGGTCCTGAGATCTACAGCTGCAGCATCGAGAGCATCACTGCCTGATACGGCAATTGCTCGGCCTCTGACCGCAAGGCACTTCAGAGGGTAGTGCGTACGGCCCAATACATCACTGGGGCAAAGCTGCCTGCCATCCAGGACCTCTACACCAGGCGGTGTCAGAGGAAGGCCCTAAAAATTGTCAAAGACCCCCGGCACCCTAGTCATAGACTGTTCTCTCTACTACCGCATGGCAAGCGGTACCGGATTGCCAAGTCTAGGACAAAAAGGCTTCTCAACAGTTTTTACCCCCAAGCCATAAGACTTCTGAAAAGGTAACCAATGGCTACCCGGACTATTTTTATTGTGTGCCTCCCCCAACCCCTCTTTTACACTGCTGCTACTCTCTGTTTATCTTATATGCATGGTCACTTTAACAATACATCAATGTACATACTACCTCAATTGGCCCGACCATCCAGTGCTCCCACACATTGGCTAACTGGGCTATCTGCATTGTGTCCCACCTCACGCCAACCCTTTCTTTTACACTACTACTACTCTCTGTTCATCATATATGCACAGTCACTTTAACCATACCTACATGTACATACTACCTCAATAAGCCTGACTTATTGGGGATGTCACTTCTTGCTACTGGGGGACAGTAATACATACGGTGATGGGCCAGGACCTTATCTGTGTCATGATGGCGTCTGTGAGAGCATGGGCAACGCCATTGAGGCCTTCATCTTGAAATAGATATTTTCATCATATTAAAATTAATTGGCTGATCCCTCCTGATGGCACCCTCCAAACGGGTCATCAGTCATTCTAACCGGGTCATCAGGAGGGATCAGCCAATGAAGTAGGAAGTCCCACACAGTTGACTAAATCAAAACGGCAAACGTCCTCAATGGCGCTGCCCATGCTAAGACGGGGTTTCCGCCACTACAGAACTCCATACAACTCCATGGCCAGGACATAGGTTGGGTTAAGATTCAATTATAAAACAATCCGAATGTGACTTGGATTTTAAGGAATGTAAGAAATATGGTGGAAGGAAACTCTCTCCCCCGTGTTTAAACCAATCCTGTTACGACTTCCGCCGAAGTTGGTCCCTCTCCTTGTTCGGGCGCCGTTCTTACTTACTTACTGACTTTATTGTCCCCATGGGGAAATTTTGTTGCAGTGTCATGTACACATAAAGTGGCATTTAAATACAAAACAAAATACAACTTTCATAACAATACAACTTTCATAACAATACAACTTTCATAACAATACAACTTTCATAACAGTACAACTTTCATAACAGTACAACTTTCATAACAATACAACTTTCATAACAATACAACTTTCATAACAGTACAACTTTCATAACAATACAACTTTCATAACAATACAACTTTCATAACAGTACAACTTTCATAACAGTACAACTTTCATAACAATACAACTTTCATAACAGTACAACTTTCATAACAGTACAACTTTCATAACAGTACAACTTTCATAACAATACAACTTTCATAACAGTACAACTTTCATAACAGTACAACTTTCATAACAATACAACTTTCATAACAGTACAACTTTCATAACAGTTACGCACCACTAAAAATAATAACAGTAAGAAATAAGATCTAAAATAAAAAAAGAAGAAAAGACTAGCCTGCTGGTCTTACGGAGTCAATGGGAACATTCCCCGAGCTATTTAGGAGGGGTATCACACCTGGCACAGTCTCGTTCTGTTTTTCCTGCTGAGGGGTGCCCTATACCTGCGCCCAGAGGGGAGTAATTCAAAGTCCAGGTATAGGAGGTGACTTGGGTCTAAAATTATTTTGTGAGCCTTACGGAGGGCCCTGACCTTAAAGATCTCATCCAGGCCTATCTGTTTGACTCCAAGTACCTTGCTTGCTGTGGTAATAATCCTTCTCAGCATGTTTCTCTGGCTGACAGTGGAATTGCCAAACCAACAAACAATGCAAAAAGTTAAAATACTCTCAATAAAGGATTTGTAAAACAGAGTCAGTATAGTACAGTCTATATTAAAAGAACCCAACTTTTTGAGAAAGTACAGTCTCTGTTGGCTCTTTCTGTAGATCAGGTCTGTACATTTACTCCACTGAAGTTTATTGTCCAAGAGGACACCCATATATTTCTATTCCTCTACAATCTCTATGTTCTGACCTCTGATAGATGTTGCAGAGGTAGGTGTTGTACTCTTCCTGAAGTCTATGTTCTGACCTCTGATAGATGTTGCAGAGGTAGGTGTTGTACACTTCCTGAAGTCTATGCACATCTCTTTGGTCTTGTTGGTATTGAGGACCAAGTGTGATTCCTCACACCACTCTACAAAGTCATCTAGGACCGGGCCATGATGTTCCTCGTCATCATGCAACAGGCTGATCAAGGCAGTGTCATCAGTGAACTTAATGAGGTGTCTGTCAGTATGGGAACTAGTACAACTACTAGTGTACAAGATGTACAGAAGTGGGGACAAAACACATCCCTGAGGAGAGCCTGTGTTGGTATTGCGTATGTCTGACACGTGGGGACCTATTTTGACTCTCTGTGAGCGTTGGCTCAGGAAGTCCCAACAGCCCCAAAACCAGCCCCCCATCTAAGGAGAAGTCCCGAATGAGTCTCTGTGCCAGAATGTAAGGCTGGATTGTGTTGAAGGCAGAAGACAAGTCAACAAACAGAAACCTGACATGGGATTTGGCTCTAGATGTCTATAGACCATGTTAAGGAGAGTAAGAATGGCATCATCAACTCCTCTGCTAGGCTGATAGGCAAACTGAAATGGGTCGAGGAACTGCTGGGTGACACTGAGAATATGACTTTTCACAAGTTTCTCAAGGCATTTCATTACTAAGGATGTCAAGGCAGCAGGGCGGTAGTCATTCAGCACTGGAGGGATTAGATGCTTTAGGAATGGGTATAATTATTGAGTTTTTCCACAGTACTGGCACGTGTTGCTGGTCAAGTGAGGATTGGAAAATGTCTAAAAACACCAGCCAATTGGTTCAGCACAGTGCTTTAACACATGTCCACTTATTTTGTCTGGGCCTGGGCTTTTGTATGTGTTGCATCCATCCTCAAACATTTGTAATGATGCTTCCATTTGTTTTACCTCCGACACAAAGATGTCTGATTCAAATCTTGAGAAGAAAACATTCAGTTCGTTAGCCATGTTCTGGCCCTCATATCTCCCAAGGTCAGCACTGGTTTTTCCCCTGCCTATGTGGGGGGCACTAGCCATGGATTTAATCCCTTGCCAGGCCACCCTCTAGTTTCCTGAGGAGAGGCTCCTCTCCACCCTTTGCTTGTGTGCCTCCTTGTCCACCAGTATCTGTCTTTTTATCTCACGTTGTACATCTCTTAAAGCCTGTCTATCACCCCCAGCATGAACTGCCTTCTTACTATCAAGTAATGATTTTAGATGTTTTGATACCCAAGGCTTGTTGTTAGGGAAGATTTTACAGGTCTTAGTAGGCACAACTGACTTAACACAGAAGATTACATAGTCTGAAATAACATCTGTGAGTTCATCCAGATCAGAGCTGCTGTCCTCAAATATCTCCCACATTGTACAGTCAAAACACCCCTGGAGACCAAATACCTCCCACATTGTACAGTCAAAACACCCCTGAAGACCAAATACCTCCCACATTGTACAGTCAAAACACCCCTGGAGACAAGTGATATGGTTGTCGTTCCAGATCTGGACAGTTTTAACTGTGGGTTTCTCCCTCTCCAGGAGCTGACAGTAGGTTGGCCTGAGGTAGTTTTTACTGTGGGTTTCTCCCTCTCCAGGAGCCGACAGTAGGTTGGCCTGAGGTAGTTTTAACTGTGGGTTTCTCCCTCTCCAGGAGCCGACAGTAGGTTGGCCTGAGGTAGTTTTAACTGTAGGTTTCTCCCTCTCCAGGAGCCGACAGTAGGTTGGCCTGAGGTAGACCACATTGTGGTCTGATGTCCCCAGGGGAGGTCTTGTGGTGGCAGAGAATGCCTTTGGTATTGTCCCATAGCGCAAGTCAAGAGTCCTATTTTTCCTAGTGTGACTTTTCACATACTGATGGTATGTGTGCAAGACTTTGTGCAAGGTAGAGTTGTTAAAATCCCCTAAAATACATTTGGGTGCGTCGGGGAGATAGATTCCAGTTTCTGTGACAGATTATAAATAATCTCTGATGCCTTTGTTATATTAGCTTTAGGTTGAATGTACACAACGGTCACAAACAATTGGGGGAACTCACGGGGCAGATAGTAAGGTCGCAGTGACACAGAAAGCAGTTCAATGTCCAGAGTGTCTCTCTTACCAGAGTGTCTCTCGTTCGGCGGTCGACGTCACCGGTTTTCTAGTCACCACCTATTCACGTTTCACTTTTGATTGGTTTTGTCTTCATTATACACAGCTGGTTTCCATTCCATAATCATTGTTCCCTATTTAACCCTCTGGTTTCCCCCTTGGTTTTGTGCATGTTTGTTATTGTCAAGTTGTCTCGTTTTGTGACCTGGATTATTTGTCTCCTTTATGGAATATTGTTTTTGAGTAAAGTTACGGTTATTACTCATCTCTGTGTCCTGCTCCTGACTCCGCTTTACCTGCATCAACTAGACTTTTGACAAATCCAATGCTTTTTTAACTTTAGTAGGAGATGTAAGAATAATCAAGTACTTTTACATTTATCTGACAGAAAGAGGAAAAAACAACAAATACATTTATGGCACATTTGACATGATATGAAATGTAATATTAAACCTGTATCACTGACTAACCCCTTCAAATAGGGTTAATAAAAACAGCTGCAACAACAGCAAAAGCAGAAACAACACAACACTTCTTCACAAATATATCAGTTCACAACCTGCCAGCTTGTCTGTGTGTGTTTCTGTTCAACCAAACAAGATTTTCTGGTTTATCTTCAAGGCTCCAGAGGGGTGGTCGCTCGGTTTCTCAAGCCTGATGACAGGCTGAATATTCTCTCCACGAACGCTTGGGATGCAGGTGCAGAAACCAGATTCAGTGCCACAGGGCACAGCTTTGGATAAACAGCCATCTTTGCCTGCCAATACCAGAAAGGTGACTATAAACATGCCCCCCTTTACCTCTTTCAGTTACATCCGCAGCTCACACGGGGCACTTAATGCCCTGCCTGGTTGACCCTCCGGCTGGACAGAGACACAATCTTCGATGCGAGGAAGCAACATATATTTCTGAAGAACTGTGGTCAAGATGCTTGCTGGATTCAACGTACTGGCCTCATGCTGGGGTCCTGCTGCTCCATAGCTGTACTCTCTGATTTGCTGACGTAAAGAAGACTGCTTCCCTCATCAGTGCCTCTGTTGAGCGAAGTGCCAGAGACACACTTTGGCCAATCAGGCAAGCTGCTGTAGGGGTTAGATCAAAGTTGGCATGGGAAGTGCTCACACATTGACTTCAGGTGGACCTGTGCCAACTGTTTTGCAACAGTAGTTGACTGCAAGTGTGCCCCAAGGTTGAGAATGCACATCAGTTTGAAGGTCTGTGTGGATTGTGAATGGCTCCAGCAACTTCACACGCTGCTCTAGCTTGGCCCAGCCACACTCCGTGGTCGCCCTCGGATTTCTTCCCTGTTAGTGATAGTGATCCATAAGCTAGGCCTATTTGAAACATCGGCATATACAGGCAGCATTTACCCACCAAATTCAGAAATTCATAAAAACCCATTTTTAAAAAAGCTTGATAACCTAAATTGGATTTAGAAGAAAACAACTCAAACTAAACATAATTCATAAGTGTTTGTCACGCCCTGACCATAGGAAGCCGTTTTCTTTCTCTGGTGGGGTCAGGGTGTGATGTGGGGTGGGCATTCTATGTTTTATATTTCTCTGTGTTTGGCCGAGTGTGGTTCCCAATCAGACACAGCTGTCTATCGTTGTCTCTGATTGGGAATCATACTTAGGTAGCCTTTTCCCCCATCTATGTTGTGGGATCTTGTTCTTGTATTGTTGCTGTTGAGCCCTACAAGGCTGTACGTGTCGTTGGTTTTCGCGTTCTTGGTTATCATTAAAGAATATGAGTAACCTACCTCACGCTGCATCTTGGTCTCATTCGAACGACGGACGTTACAGTGTTTTAGTTTGTTTTGCAGTCAAAGATAAGAGTTTCAGTTTAGTTTTTTTTTCAAGTTTACTAAACAGTTTTCCAAATGTTTGCTTTATTTTAGTTTTAGTTTACTCTACTAACCTTGGATTGTGTTCCTCTCTGCTCCTCTCATGGCCTGATCCTGGATCACGTCTGGCTGCAGGGCCTATTCTACCTCAACCTGTCTAAATCAAATCCCAGCCACCAGCTAAGCACCCTGTCTGCATAGTTAACAGACTGTGCTGCAAGGCTGGATCTGAAGCTACTTTGGGTAGATTTAATCATGCACTTCAGACAGTGCTTTAGGTGGGAGATATTTAAAGACATCCTCCAGCCTATTATTATTATTATCATTATTATTATCACTATTTAACCCCATTGTTTTGGGGTATGCTAAAGTTACTCTGTGGTGGCTGTTGCTAAATAACATAACCCTAATCCCATGTTGAAGTCACTGATGGGGACAAATTTGCTCACAGAGGGAAAATGTGAACTTGCACTTGACATCGAAGGGGATTTACAATTGTAAAGTCAATATTTTCCAAAAGGAATATGCATGTTTTGGCAAAGAAACTTTGAATAAAGGCCCTATCAATTAGATTTGAGAAAAATCATCCTCATTATTTCCAACATTACAGTTGAGCTCATAAGCAATGCACTGTGAGGGTCAACTTCAAACATGACCTCTTTTGTCTATGGATTTTAATTGGTGATGTACTGTATACTATTCACTAGATTTAGCGGAAAAACTAAGACAGGAGGATGTCTTGCTGGGAAAATGCTCCTGTATTTCCATAATTCATGAAGATTCCATGGGAAGAACACAACACTGAGACATTCTGCATGTTCAATTATTGACAGGCACGCCAAATCTCAGTGAGGAATTTCTCTTTCATACTGTTCAGCTTGATCCTCCTGAGTCCTGTCTGTCTGTTCTTTGTTTTTATTCTATTTCTCCCCCTCACTTCCCTCTATACACTGTCTTTCCATTTCCTTCATAATGCCCTTCTCCCCATCTTTCTTTATATCCTCTCTCGCGCGCGCACTCTCGCTCACTCTCGCTCTCTCTCATTCTCTCACTCTCTCACTCTCTCGCTCTCTCACTCTCGCTCACTCTGTCTCTGTCTGTCTCTCGCTCCCTCACTGTCTCTCTCTCTCTCTCTCTCTCTCATTCTCTCTCTCCCTCCCCCTTTAATTGGCAGTGTATTAAAGGATCAGCTGTGTATAAGGTAAGGTAAGGTAAGGTAATAAAACAGAGACAACAGTCCTCTACAGGCCTGATGCACATGTCCAACCCCAGACTGTACACTGTGTTTATAGAAGGAATATGGACATGTCCAACCCCAGACTGTACACTATGGATTTATAGAAGGGAGATGGACATGTCCAACCCCAGACTGTACACTATGGGTTTATAGAAGGGAGATGGACATGTCCAACCCCAGACTATACACTATGGGTTAATAGAATGGAGATGGACATGTCCAACCCCAGACTGTACACTATGGATTTATAGAAGGGAGATGGACATGTCCAACCCCAGACGTTACATTGTGGGTTTATAGAAGGGAGATGGACATGTCCAACCCCAGACTGTACACTATGGATTTATAGAAGGGAGATGGACATGTCCAACCCCAGACGTTACATTGTGGGTTTATAGAAGGGAGATGGACATGTCCAACCACAGACTGTACACTATGGGTTTGTAGAAGGGAGATGGACATGTCAAACCCCAGACTGTACACTATGGATTTATAGAAGGGATATAGACATGTCCAACCCCAGACTGTACACTATGGGTTTATAGAAGGGAGATGGACATGTCCAACCCCAGACTGTACAGTATGGGTTTATAGAAGGGAGATGGACATGTCCAACCCCAGACAGTACACTATGGGTTTATAGAAGGGAGATGGACATGTCCAACCCCAGACAGTACACTATGGGTTTATAGAAGGGAGATGCACATGTCCAACCCCAGATGTTACACTATGGGTTTATAGAAGGGAGATGGACATGTCCAACCCCAGACTGTACACTATGGGTTTATAGAAGGCATATGGACATTTCCAACCCCAGACTGTACACTATGGGTTTATAGAAGGGAGATGGACATGTCCAACCCCAGACTGTACACTATGGATTTATAGAAGGGATATGGACATGTCCAACCCCAGACTGTACACTATGGATTTATAGAAGGGAGATGCACATGTCCAACCCCAGACTGTACACTATGGGTTTATCGAAGGGAGATGGACATGTCCAACCCCAGACTGTACACTATGGGTTTATAGAAGGGAGATGCACATGTCCAACCCCAGACTGTACACTATGGGTTTATAGAAGGGAGACGGATATATCCAACCCCAGACTGTACACTATGGGCTTATAGAAGGGAGATGGACATGTCCAACCCCAGACTGTACACTATGGGTTTATAGAAGGCATATGGACATTTCCAACTCCAGTCGTTACACTGTGGGTTTATAGAAGGGAGATGGACATGTCCAACCCCAGACTGTACACTATGGGTTTATAGAAGGGAGATGCACATGTCCAACCCCAGACTGTACACTATGGGTTTATAGAAAGGAGATGGACATGTCCAACCCCAGACGTTACACTATGGGCTTATAGAAGTGAGATGGACATGTCCAACCCCAGACTGTACACTATGGGTTTATAGAAGGGACATGGACATGTCCAACCCCAGACTGTATACTATGGGTTTATAGAAGGGAGATGGACATATCCAACCCCAGACTGTACACTATGGATTTATAGAAGGGATATAGACATGTCCAACCCCAGACTGTACACTGTGGGCTTATAGAAGGGAGACGGACATGTCCAACCCCAGACTGTACACTATGGGTTTGTAGAAGGGAGATAGACATGTCAAACCCCAGACTGTACACTATGGGTTTACAGAAGGGAGATGCACATGTCCAACCCCAGACTGTACACTATGGGTTTATAGAAGGCATATGGACATTTCCAACCCCAGACTGTGCACTATGGGCTTATAGAAGGGAGATGCACATGTCCAACCCCAGACTGTACACTATGGGTTTATAGAAGGCATATGGACATTTCCAACCCCAGACTGTGCACTATGGGTTTATAGAAGGGAGATGGACATGTCCAACCCCAGACTGTACACTATGGATTTATAGAAGGGATATGGACATGTCCAACCCCAGACTGTACACTATGTGTTTATAGAAGGGAGATGCACATGTCCAACCCCAGACTGTACACTATGGGTTTATAGAAGGGAGATGGACATGTCCAACCCCAGACTGTACACTATGGGTTTATAGAAGGGAGATGGACATGTCCAACCCCAGACTGTACACTATGGGTTTATAGAAGGGAGATGGACATGTCCAACCCCAGACTGTACAGTATGGGTTTATAGAAGGGAGATGGACATGTCCAACCCCAGACAGTACACTATGGGTTTATAGAAGGGAGATGGACATGTCCAACCCCAGACAGTACACTATGGGTTTATAGAAGGGAGATGCACATGTCCAACCCCAGATGTTACACTATGGGTTTATAGAAGGGAGATGGACATGTCCAACCCCAGACTGTACACTATGGGTTTATAGAAGGCATATGGACATTTCCAACCCCAGACTGTACACTATGGGTTTATAGAAGGGAGATGGACATGTCCAACCCCAGACTGTACACTATGGGCTTATAGAAGGGAGATGGACATGTCCAACCCCAGACTGTACACTATGGGTTTATAGAAGGCATATGGACATTTCCAACTCCAGTCGTTACACTGTGGGTTTATAGAAGGGAGATGGACATGTCCAACCCCAGACTGTACACTATGGGTTTATAGAAGGGAGATGCACATGTCCAACCCCAGACTGTACACTATGGGTTTATAGAAAGGAGATGGACATGTCCAACCCCAGACGTTACACTATGGGCTTATAGAAGTGAGATGGACATGTCCAACCCCAGACTGTACACTATGGGTTTATAGAAGGGACATGGACATGTCCAACCCCAGACTGTATACTATGGGTTTATAGAAGGGAGATGGACATATCCAACCCCAGACTGTACACTATGGATTTATAGAAGGGATATAGACATGTCCAACCCCAGACTGTACACTGTGGGCTTATAGAAGGGAGACGGACATGTCCAACCCCAGACTGTACACTATGGGTTTGTAGAAGGGAGATAGACATGTCAAACCCCAGACTGTACACTATGGGTTTACAGAAGGGAGATGCACATGTCCAACCCCAGACTGTACACTATGGGTTTATAGAAGGCATATGGACATTTCCAACCCCAGACTGTGCACTATGGGCTTATAGAAGGGAGATGCACATGTCCAACCCCAGACTGTACACTATGGGTTTATAGAAGGCATATGGACATTTCCAACCCCAGACTGTGCACTATGGGTTTATAGAAGGGAGATGGACATGTCCAACCCCAGACTGTACACTATGGATTTATAGAAGGGATATGGACATGTCCAACCCCAGACTGTACACTATGTGTTTATAGAAGGGAGATGCACATGTCCAACCCCAGACTGTACACTATGGGTTTATAGAAGGGAGATGGACATGTCCAACCCCAGACTGTACACTATGGGTTTATAGAAGGGAGATGGACATGTCCAACCCCAGACTGTACACTATGCGTTTATAGAATGGAGATGGACATGTCCAACCCCAGACTGTACACTATGGGTTTATAGAAGGGAGATGGACATGTCCAACCCCAGACTGTACACTATGGGTTTATAGAAGGGAGATGGACATGTCCAACCCCAGACTGTACACTATGGGTTTATAGAAAGGAGATGGACATGTCCAACCCCAGACATTACACTATGGGTTTATAGATGGGAGATGGACATGTCCAACCCCAGACTGTACACTATGGGTTTATAGAAGGGAGATAGACATGTCCAAACCCAGACTGTACACTATGGGTTTATAGAAGGGAGATGGACATGTCCAACCCCAGACTGTACACTATGTGTTTATAGAAGGGAGATGCACATGTCCAACCCCAGACTGTACACTATGGGTTTATTGAAGGGAGATGGACATGTCCAACCCCAGACTGTACACTATGGGTTTATAGAAGGGAGATGGACATGTCCAACCCCAGACTGTACACTATGGGTTTACAGAAGGGAGATGGACATGTCCAACCCCAGACTGTACACTATGTGTTTATAGAAGGGAGATGCACATGTCCAACCCCAGACTGTACACTATGTGTTTATAGAAGGGAGATGGACATGTCCAACCCCAGACTGTACACTATGGGTTTATAGAAGGGAGATGGACATGTCCAACCCCAGACTGTACACTATGTGTTTATAGAAGGGAGATGGACATGTCCAACCCCAGACTGTACACTATGGGTTTATTGAAGGGAGATGGACATGTCCAACCCCAGACTGTACACTATGGGTTTATAGAAGGGAGATGGACATGTCCAACCCCAGACTGTACACTATGGGTTTACAGAAGGGAGATGGACATGTCCAACCCCAGACTGTACACTATGGGTTTATTGAAGGGAGATGGACATGTATGCATCAACCACAGCCTTATATGCATTTAAATATGTTGCCTTGCTGCATTTCCTCATATTGATAGATGGATACATGGAAAGGTAATAAAATATGGATTATGGAGGGGATCATCCAGTCCAGATACCTAGACACACCAATAAGTCCAGAAAGGTCAGAGGAAAGGTCCTTGGATATCCTTTTTACCTGAGACAGGAAGCTGTAACGCCGCTGCGTGTGAGCGCGCGTGTGTGTGTCAGATATGGAATCAATGGAAAGATTCAGGTAGAAAGTTGTCAGGAGTGCATCCACCCTCTGTCATCTTGTGTTCATTCTCCCTCACAGTACCGTCACCAAATAATGAGCTGGGTAGAAACACCTGCTATGCCTTTCAAGTCACTGCCTCCCTGCTGTGGCAAAGGGAGCTCAAACTCCAGGGTTTGGAACAGAGACCTTCTGGTGCATAAAACAGATTCAAGCTGATTTAGACAGATAACTCTGTGAATCACAAGATGCTGCCAGTAAGCATATTCCTGGGATAAAAAAACATGCGCATCACAAGCAGAAATCTGAAACAAAGAACCGCTGGGTTCATTTTACTGCGTTTTGGGCTGTGGCGGCTGACAACAGCACCATCATGATCTAGTAGTATTTGATCCCGTCTGGGGGTGTTGTTATGCATGTCAGGGATTCATGTTACAGAGCGGTGAGTTATGGAAGATGCAGCAAGGTGAGATAATATCCATCATATTAATGCGTTTGTGTTTCATCTCAAGGCTCAGGCAGCAGGCTGGAACATTTTCTGATGCTGAGCAGCACGGCTATCTGACCTAATCTTCCACTACGTTCACAGCCGGCAGGCCAATCTCTCAGGACCGTAAAATGGCCAACACACACTACTACCCTACCATACTAAACACATGCTTTATACAGCTGACAGATCCTGAATGCTAGGGTGTAGACGATGACAAGAGAGTTGAAGAATAGACAGATACTATGCTGATCTGAAATGTTCTGAACCAGTGCTTGGGCAGATCTGGACACAGGCACATTTCTTAAATGAACCCCCTTTAACGTCCCGTTGGGACCTGAGGGCTATAGGTTCTAGACTTGTAATTGTCTACCTATTTGTAATTGTCTACCTGAGGACAGTGAGTATGGTGATTCATACAGTGGGTGTGACAATTGTAAGGCCTCATTATGTCTCTGTCTCTGGGTGTGTGGACTGCCCTCTGCTCTGGCTGTGGTTGGCTGGCTAGCTGTGGTTGGCTGGCTGGCTGGCTGACTGTGGTCGTCACTGGCCACGCGTCTCTCACATGGCTAGATGGATGCCGTGGATGGATGCTGGGTGAGTATGATTGGGTGTTTGTGCTGCTTGTTGGTATGAATGTTAATAAAGCCTCTGAGAGTGTGTGTTTACGTGTGTGTGTGTGTGTGTGTGTGTGTGTGTGTGTGTGTGTGTGTGTGTGTGTGTGTGTGTGTGGCTGCTTTATTTATGCAGGGGAGGTGTAGGCTGGGGACGGGGGAGGCGGTGTGGGAGAGAAGAGACCTTGCAACTTCTCCATGTTGTTCACTTAACAGTAACCTCGATCTCTCTTTCCTGAAAGCTCAACCTCGACTCAACGCTGGAGCGCGTCACTGTTCAGATAGTGTGCATGAACATGTGAAGCAGGTCAAGCATGACTCCGGCTGGGTGTAGCTGAGGAGAGATCAGATGAAGACAGAGAATGATATTCATAGAGGAGAACACCGTCCATTCTAACACTAACCTTTTAGGAGTACTGGGGGCTTTGCATAGACATGACCTTATGAATACCAACAAGTTATCAAAGGGCTGGGGGTGTTGTCAGACAGCCTGTGGTGGTAGTGCTGGTTTACTATAGCAGTCTGCACTCCTACTAGCATATACAGAGGAAGACCCAAGTTTACATACTCCTTAGCCAAATACATTTAAACTCAGTTTTTCACAATTCCTGACATTTAATCCTAGTAAAAATTCCCTGTTTTAGGTCAGTTAGGATTACCACGTCATTATAAGAATGTGAAATGTCAGAATAATAGTAGAGAGAATTATTTATTTCAGCTTTTATTTCTTTCATCACATTCCCAGTGGGTCAGAAGTTTACATTCACTGAATTAGTATTTGGTCGCATTGCCTTTAAATTGTTTAACTGGGTCAAACGTTTCGGGTAGCCTTCTACAAGCTTCCCACAATAAGTTGGGTGAATTTTTGGCCCATTCCTCCTTACAGAGCTGTTGTAACTGAGTCAGGTTTGTAGGCCTCCTTGCTCGTGTGACAGGTTAAAGGAAATATTCATAGCCTGTTATACATTAAAAAGTAGTAGTAAGTTCATAGTATGTGAGGATCTTAAAACATCTAAGGTCAAAAAGATCATGCATTCAGTATTAGTTGATAGAGATTGATAACATTCATATAATTGTGTTAAAGTTAAAATCCGTCAAGCGTACAAAGGGTACGAATTGTGAGAGTAATGTGTAAACGTTGTATTGATTACTTTATTTTGTGGTGCCTAAAAGTGTTAATCTGTGATCTACTAAATGCTCTTAATCTATGAGCCTGAGATCGATTGCTCTGGTCTCCACCCATATTCCTGGGGAAATCGCGGTCTTTTCTCATTGCACTAAAAGTTGAATTGAGAAAACAACACCGTATCATTCTCGTGATTATTTCTCCCCTGTTTTCAGGGGCGTAACATTTTTGGAGGCTCCGCTGAGATTGCTGCTCAGATGTCCAGTTTCCACATCCTGGTCGCTGAATTCCGAGCCAGCTAAATCCCCACATAACAACTCAGGCAGACTGCAGAGAGGAAAGTGTTGCTGTTCGAGGGAAGCTGGAAGTTAGTGGTTAAGTACGTGTCAACTGAGGCCATTGATCGACCATCAGAGACAGTAAGGACCATCTAATTCAGAGTCAACTCCTGCCCAGTAAAAGTTCCTCCTGTTCTGTCAACATGACAAGCGCCTTGGAAGAACTACAGGAAGAGGTAGTAGGAGAATTGCACACCCTGACTAAAGACAAATTACTAGAGATATGTGATTTCCTTGAAATATCAGGCAAACAGAGAAGAGATGTTAAAGACAAATCCTGCATATCATTGATGACTCACATTATGATGTTCCTTGAAAGAGAGGAAGTTGCAGAGTTAGAAGATGGCGGCATGTCGGAATTGTTGCTACTTAAAGACGAAATGACAGAGATGATCAGTGGCATAGATAACAAAACAGGGCAAATTGACCATGATATTGAACCAGCCGGAGCACATCACAGAATAGAGGAACTGAGAACTGTAACCCCACAACAAGGGGTGGGAACTGAGCAGATTACTGCAGCCAAAGCCAGTGATTCTCTGCGTCAGCCCCAACCCCATGCCAATCTTCAGGGAAGCGTGCTGCTCTCACCCAATGCACAGCCCAGCTCATACTGGCGCAAAGAGTTTAAAATTACTGGTCAGATAGGTGAACCGGGCCAGAAAGAAAAACTGATTTTTCCAGCCTTGCCCATCAGATTGAGAATGGATTTAACAGAGGCTATCCTGAGGTAGAAATAGTAAACGCAGTAGTCAGGGCTATTTCTCCAGGCTCACAGCTATGCAGCTACTTGGAAGGTAAACCCCAGCTAACTCTTCACACACTGTATCCTGCGTTCCCACTTCCAACAGAAGAGTGCAACAGAGCTTTACAAACAGCTAGCTTCAGAAGCACAGCATAGCAAGGAGACCCCTCAAAGCTACCTCAAAGCTGAAAAACAGCTTCTATCTCAAGGCCATCAGACTGTTAAACAGCCACCACTAACATTGAGTGGCTACTGCCAACACACTGTCAATGACACTGACTCTACTCCAGCCACTTTAATCACGGGAATTGATGGGAAATTATGTAAATATATCACTAGCCACTTTAAACAATGCTACCTTATATAATGTTACTTACCCTACATTGTTCATCTCATATGCATACGTTGATACTGTACTCTATATCATCGACTGCATCCTTATGTAATACATGTATCACTAGCCACTTTAACTATGCCACTTGGTTTACATACTTATCTCATATGTATATACTGTACTCGATATCATCTACTGTATCTTGCCTATGCTGCTCTGTACCATCACTCATTCATATATCCTTATGTACATATTCTTTATCCCCTTACACTGTGTATAAGACAGTAGTTTTTTTTTGGAATTGTTAGTTAGATTACTTGCTCGTTATTACTGCATTGTCGGAACTAGAAGCACAAGCATTTCGCTACACTCGCATTAACATCTGCTAACCATGTGTATGTGACAAATAAAATTTGATTTGATTTGATTTGATTTGATGTGCGTCTTAGATTTGAGGCAGAAAGTACTGTTTGCATCCCAGGAGTCAGAATCAGGACTTAAGTATGACCCTGCTCTAGTCCAGAGCATGTGTTTACACACAGTCCTTACGGGGCTCCAGAGTGACAGTATCAGGATAGACATGCAGTCTCTCCTGCTAGAGAGCGAAACATCAGATGAGGTTTTGCTAGAGAAGCTTAACATTGCTTGTGCTAATGAGATAGAAAGACGAAACAAAAAGCTGTTTAATGCCCCACAGCCTGCTACAACTGTAAGTGTAGTCCAGTTGGAAGATATGCCATCTGCAAAGTGTCCTGTGAAGGAAGCCAAAGCTAAGATACCCGCAGAACTGTTAACAGAGTTAGCTGAACTTAAGACAGGTGTAGCTTCTCTAAAAGGTCTCAGTGAAGAGATTGCTCAGATTAAGGAGACATTACAGCAGCCTATGTTTCAGTCACCGCCTTGTGCCTATGCCCCACCCCCAGTTAGGAGGCCAGATAGGGACCCCCAGCCACCTGTTTCCCAGTAGCAGTATGACAGCAACTACAGTCGGTCCCAAGCACCTGACCCTGCGCAGCATCAATATGCACCTAACCGGTATACCAACCGCTCTGCTCAAGCTCCAAGGAGGTGTTTTGTCTGCCAGCAGGCCAGAACAGATGCACGCTGCACAAACTGCTTCCAATGTGGGAGTGGAGAACATTTTGAAGCTGGATGTAAAATCCGGGGAGCCAGACCATCAAGGGAGGCCCCTTTAAACGGAAACGGGTTACCGCTGAGGGACGAGTGTTAACCGTAGCTACCAAAAAGTCCCAGAAATGTGCAAATTGTGCCAGAGAAGATTCATTTGAGAACAATGAAACAATGTTCACCATGTAAAGAGACACTGTACTGTTCCAAAGTATGTCAAAACCAACATTGGACTAAACATAAGGAAAAATGCACTCACCTGAAAATGGACTCTACCTGTGAAAGGTTTTCCTGCACAGAGGAAAATGCCCACTCCTTACCATCCCTAGCTCAAGGTTGCCACCCCCGTAAGGTCACCTCGCTAGTCGGCAGACAGTGCCTTATTGAGTGTCACCTGAATCGCCACCACCTCCAAGTTCTATGGGACACAGGCTCTCAGGTATCGGTCATTGATGAATGATGGAAAGAGGAATCTCTCCCAAACGCAAGGCTGAGAGATGTTTCAGAAATCCTGGACTCACCTGATGAGCTAAGGTTGACTGCAGCAAATGGGACTGAAATGCCGTACCTGGGATGGATTGAAACAACTTTTCGGCTAGCCTCTGAAACTGACCAAACAAAGGAACTGATCATCCCGGTGCTGGTAATGAAAGGCTATCACCTATCTGAAACCATCATAGGTTTCAATGTTATCGAGCACATCCTGACAATGACTGAAAAGACTAAACGATACAGTACAGTAAAAACAGCTTTCCCAAGCCTCAAAAGAAACAAGGTGAGAGCTTTTATACAGACTGTTAGCGCAGAACAGACAGATGAATATGCAGTGAAAACCAAGAAAGAGAAGGTTGCTGTACCAAAACACAGTAGCATTCAGATTGAGTGCCGTGTAGCTTCCCAGCCTTTCAAAGATGACATGACAATGCTTTTCCAGCCAGACCTGAACCCGCAGTGGCCAGACGACCTTGAGTTCTTTGACACACTAGACAGAGTCAGGAAAGGTGTTTTTCCAGTTATCCTGCTTGATGTCTCTAACCCCACTGACCAAGACATTTCCCTGCTAGGACGCACAATAATCGGTACAGTACAAACCATTATGACTGTGTTACCTGCCCAAGTCTTTGAAAAAACTGTCACCCCAGCCACAACGAATCACACCAGCGTTCGAACCCCATGTACTGCTACTGAACAGTGGGATCCACCAGTAGGTTTAACTCACCTAACCGAAGAGAAGAGAGAGGTTGTTAGGCAAATACTTAGAGAAGAGTGTCACTCCTTCGCCAGATCAGACAATGACATTGGCTGCATTGAATGATTGAAAATGACTATTTCTCTAAAGGACTCTGAACCAGTAAAGCGCACATACATGTCAGTGCCCAGGCCACTGTATCAGGAGATGAAGGGTTACCTTTATGACCTCATAGTCCAGGGCTGGGTTAGGAAGTCAAACTCTTCATATTCTTCACCTGTCGTGTGCGTTCGTAAGAAGGACGGGACCCCCCGGTTGTGTATAGATTACAGAGACCTGAACAGAAAGACATATCCCGACCGCCAGCCCATCCCTCGGGTCCAAGACATCATGGACAGTTTAGGTGGTAATTCCTGGTTCTCCCTCTTAGATCAGGGAAAAGCGTATCACCAGGGGTTCATCTCTGAAGAAAGCAGACCACTGACAGCATTTGTGACCCCATGGGGACTCTATGATACGTATGCCATTTGGCCTCATGAACGCTCCTGCAGCTTTTCAGCGGTGTATGGAGGAGTGTTTGGAAGGGCTCCGGGATAACATCTGCATTCCTTATCTGGACGACACGCTAGTTTTCAGTAAAACATTCGACAGCCATGTGAATGATGTGCGAAAAGTTTTGCAGTGTCTCAGAGAGTATGGCATTAAACTCAAACCAAGTAAGTGTGATCTCTTTAAACCCCAGGTCCGTTATTTGGGCAGAATAGTGTCTGCAGAGGGCAGCCGAGTTGACCCAGCCAATTTTGAAGCAGTAAGAGCATTGAAAGAAATCAGACCAGAGACTGTGGGCCAGCTCAGAAAAATGCTTGGTTTACTCACTTACTACAGACAGTACATCAAATACATTTCTAGGAGTGCCAGCTGCCTGTATGACCTCCTGAATGCAGATTCAGAAAAATTACCTGACCACCCACGGAAAACAAAAACAAAGAAAGTAAGTCATGTGGTGCCCTCAAACAAGCCAATCCTGTGGACTGACCAGCATCAACAGGCACTTGAACAGCTGATTGAGTGTTTGCTTCACCCACCAGTTTTAGGTTTCCCTGATTTCACTCAGCCATTCGTTGTACACACTGATGCGTCACACCAAGGCTTGGGAACAGTTCTTTATCAAAAGCAAGATGGGAAGCTTAGGGTCATTGCCTATGGCTCGCGAACCTTAACAGCAGCTGAGAAGAACTATCACTACCACTCGAGCAAGCTAGAATTTCTAGCTCTAAAATGGGCAATCACTGACAAGTTCCATGATTATTTGTACTATGCTCCAACCTTCACTGTATACAGCGATAACAACCCGCTCTGCTACATACTGTCTACTGCAAAACTGAACGCAACCACTTCCAGGTGGGTTGCAGACTTGGCTGATTTCCACTTTACAATAAAGTAGAGGCCAGGCAGAGAGAACGGTGATGCAGATGCTTTGTCAAGGATGCCACTGGATGTAGAGTCACTGATGACAGAATGTTCTGAGGATCTTCCACCAGACACCATTGCCGCCCCGATACAAGCAGTTGAGGTACAGAAAGAGGCTGTTGTACCTTGGTCACTTTCAGCTGCATCTATGTCAGTATCAGCTGAAGGTGAGACAACCACTGCAACAACCAGCTCGATCCCAAAAGATGGGATAAGAGAAGCACAAGAATCTGATCCGGTCATCCGTCCTGTGCTCAATTTCAAACTGTCTGGTTCCAAACCGCCAGTTAAAGAGCAAAAGAAATCCAGTCCAAAGACAAAATGCCTATTCAGAGAATGGGACAAATTGACAATAGACAGTGATGGCATTCTGTACAGAATCACTACAGCCCGCAAGCAGTTAGTTCTACCAGAGCAGTACAAAGGTAAAGTGATGGAAGAGTTGCACAATAACATGGGACACCAAGGTACTGACCGCACTGTATCACTAGTACGTGACCGCTTCTTCTGGCCGTATATGCAATCTGACAAAGAGCACTATGTGACTAAAACTTGTAGCTGTGTCAAGCAGAAAAAGCCAGCCCATGAAACAAGAGCTCCTCTGACAAACATTGTGACAACACAGCCATTTGAACTGGTATGTATAGACTTCCTTCATCTCGACAGATGCAAAGGGGGATATGAGTACATCCTCGTGATTGTTGATCATTTTACACATTTCACTCAAACCTACGCCACCACGTCAAAGTCAGGTAAAACTGCTGCAAATCTCATCTTCAATGACTTTGCCCTGAAGTTTGGGTTCCCGTCCCGCATCCACCATGACCAAGGGTGAGAATTTGAATCATCAGTTAAAGAAACTCAGTGGCATGGCGGGGTCCAGGACAACACCCTATCACCCGATGGGAAATGGTCAAGTGGAACACATGAACAGAACATTGTTGCAAATGTTGAAGACACTGAGACACAAAAGTCAAATTGGAAGGAGTCTCTGAACAAACTGGTTTATGCCTATAACTGCACCCGTTGCGAAGTGACTGGCTATTCACCATTTTATCTTCTGTTTGGGAGATCACCCAGGCTTCCAGTTGATATGCTCTTTGGATTGTGCACAGAGGCAGGTTCCAGTAACCAGCGAGACTATGTGGAGAACTGGAAATGAGGGATGGAAGAAGCATACGCCATTGCAAATGAAAATGCTCAGAAAGCCGCTGAAATAAGTAAGAAGTACTATGACACTAAAGTTAGGAGTTCAGTGCTACAGCCTGGCGAGCGAGTTCTGATTAAAAACCTGACACCAAGAGGAGGACCAGGAAAACTCCGTAACTATTGGGAAAATACAATTCACACAGTGGTGAGACAAATGGGTTCAGACCTGCCGATTTATGAATTGAGACCAGAAAAGGGTAGGGGACGCTCCAGGGTCCTGCACAGAAACCTGCTCATGTCCTGTGACCACTTACCTTTTAAGACACAACCAGAAATGACCAAAGTGGACAAAAGTCAGAAAACGAGGAGACACCAGCCTGCATCACAGCCTCTAGATTCTGATGAAGACAGCGGGGATGAATATGACCTTCATCATGAGCCGCTACAGGTTCCCACATCTCCTACAGTACCTGAGGAGAGGAATGCTGAACCAGTGAGAGAGTGGGAACACAGGCCCCCAACAGTGAAACAGACAGTTGCAGTGCCAGTCCCTGATACGCTACCAGCACAGCCTCTTGTTGAAAAGTGGCTGGAGGAGACAACAGTTAAAGATCTGCCTGCAGAGGAGATGAACTTGCCTGCTGACAATTTGCCTGATGATCGTCCACCAAGTGCCTTTCCTTCATTAACTGATGCTGCTGAACCTGAGGAACCAGCCTACCAGCTGCCACAAAGAGAGAGACACCCTCCAAGACGTATCACCTATGATCAGCTTGGTATCCCTTCCTGCTACAGTATACAGCCACAGCCACAGTTGTTCCCTGTCTACTCTGCACCAGGACTGGTTCCATGGCTGCCATCACTGCAGCAATGTTACTTTCAGCCACCTTACATGTATGGGCTTCAGCAAACATGAGGCTACAGAGTTGACATGTTTGACCATGGACTACTGTCTGATTTCACAGACTGTCAAAAGAGACAATTTGCAGACTATGCATATAGATCATTAAAATTGATGGACTGTTGATCAATAGTATGAGAAAAGACTGCTTATGTTATATAGCTGGTCAATAGATATGGACTGTGAATATACCTTGTTAGTTATATTTGAACTGTGACCCTTGACCTCTGCTCAAGTACTACCTTACAGAAGAGGATTTTCTAGGTCCAGTGCATACGGACTGTTGAAGAAGACAATGTTGGTAATGTTGGGACAACATTTATTTTGTCGGGGAGAGTGTGACAGGTTAAAGGAAACATTCATAGCCTGTTATACATTAAAAAGTATTAGTAAGTTCATAGTATGTGAGGATCTTAAAACATCTAAGGTTAAAAAGATCATGCATTCAGTATTAGTTGATAGAGATTGATAACATTCATATAATTGTGTTAAAGTTAAAATCTGTCAAGCGTACAAAGGGTACGAATTGTGAGAGTAATGTGTAAACGTTATATTGATTACTTTATTTTGTGGTGTCTAAAAGTGTTCATCTGTGATCTACTAAATGCTCTTAATCTATGAGCCTGAGATCGATTGCTCTGGTCTCCACCCATATTCCTGGGGAAATCGCGGTCTTTTCTCATTGAACTAAAAGTTGAATTGAGAAAACAACACCGTATCATTCTCGTGATTATTTCTCCCCTGTTTTCAGGGGCGTAACACTCGCACACGCTTTTTTAGTTCTGCCAACACATTTTCTATAGGATTGAGGTCAGGGCTTTGTGAGGGCCACTCCAATACCTTGACTTTGTTGTCCTTAAGCCATTTTACCACAATGTTGGAAGTATGCTTGGGTTCATTGTCCATTTGAAAGACCCATTTGCGACCAAGCTATAACTTCCTGACTGATGTCTTAAGATGTTGCTTAAATATATCCACATAATTTTCCATCCACATAATTTTCCATTCTCATGATGCCATCTATTTTGTGAAGTGCACCAGTCCCTCCTTCTTTTGTGAAGTGCACCAGTCCCTCCTGCAGCAAAGCACCCCCACAACATGATGCTGCCACCCCCGTGATTCACGGTTGGGATGGTATTCTTCGGCTTGCAAGCCTCCCTCTTTTTCCTTCAAAACATAACGATGGTCATTGTGGCCAAACAGTTCTATTTTTGTTTCATCAGACCAGAGGACATTTCTCCAAAAAGTACGATCTTTATCCCCGTGTGCAGTTGCAAACCGTAGTCTGGCTTTTTTTGTGGCGGTTTTGGAGCAGTGGCTTCTTCCTTGCTGAGCGGCTTTTCAGGTTATGTCGATATAGGACTCGTTTTACTCTGGTTATAGATACTTTTGTACCTGTTTCCTCCAGCATCTTCACAATGTCCTTTAATGTTGTTCTTAATGTTGTTCCTTTAATGTTGTTCTGATTTGCACTTTTCGCACCTCTAGGAGACAGAACGTGTCTCCTTCCTGGGCGGTATGACGGCTGCGTGGTCCCATGGTGTTTAAACTTGCGTATTATTGTTTGTACAGATGAACGTGGTACCTTCAGGCGTTTGGAAATTGCTCCCAAGGATGAACCAGACTTGTGGATGTCTACAATGTTTTTCTGAGGTCTTGGCTGATTTCTTTTGATATTCCCATGATGTCAAGCACAGAGGCACTGAGTTTGAAGGTAGGCCTTGAAATACATCCACAGGTACACCTCCAATTGACTCAAATGATGTCAATTAGCCTTTCAGAAGCTTTAAAGCCATGACATAATTTTCTGGAATTTTCCAAGCTGTTTAAAGGCACAGTCAACTTAGTGTATGTAAACCTCTGACTCACTGGAATTCTGATATAGTGAATTATAAGTGAAATAATCTGTCTGTAAACAATTGTTGGAAAAATTACTTGTGTCATGCACAAAGTAGATGTCCTAACCGACTTGCCAAAACTATAGTTTTGTTAACAAGACATTTGTGGAGTGGTTGAAAAACGAGTTTTAATGACTCCAACCTAAATGTATGTAAACTTCCGACTTCAACTGTAAATGGCCAGCAGCCTGAGCCTCACTCCTACTAGCATAAAAATGACCAGCAGCCTGAGCATCACTCCTACTAGCATATAAATGACCAGCAGCCTGAGAATCACTCCTACTAGCATATAAATGACCAGCAGCCTGAGTATCACTCCTACTAGCATATAAATGACCAGCAGCCTGAGAATCACTCCTACTAGCATATAAATGACCAGCAGCCTGAGTATCACTCCTACTAGCATATAAATGACCAGCAGCCTGAGCCTCACTCCTACTATCATATAAATGACCAGCAGCCTGAGCATCACTCCTACTAGCACAAAAATGACCAGCAGCCTGAGCATCACTCCTACTAGCATATAAATGACCAGCAGCCTGAGCATCACTCCTACTAGCATATAAATGACCAGCAGCCTGAGCATCACTCCTATAGGCATATAAATGACCAGCAGCCTGAGCAGCATGCCATCCGTAACACATGTCAATGGTATAGATTTTACTATTAGCTAGACGGCAGGCAGCTGGACCTGGTGATCTCAGTGGATATCTGTGTTTCTATTTTCAAGATGAAAATTGGATTGGGGGCTGGGCATGGAGGACAGAGTGCTTGCTGTGTTAATGAGATTGCTGTGGACGGGGGCTGCTGGAGCTACAGCTCCCCCTGACTGGCAGTGTTGTTTACTCTAGGCAAGATCAATAGTTTATGGTGTGTTGTACAGCGCCCCACTGAAAGGTCAATGACGAAAGACCAAAGGAGAGCTTGGCTTTCTTAACCAGGTGTTTTTTAAATGCCATCGCTTGCTCTCCCAGGCCCCATGGTAACTGGACTAGCTTTGTCCAAACAGGGCCATGTCAATCACCTCACACTGCCTTCATGTCCAAACAGGGCCATGTCAATCACCTCACACTGCCTTCATGTCCAAACAGGGCCATGTCAATCACCTCACACTGCCTTCATGTCCAAACAGGGCCATGTCAATCACCTCACACTGAATTCATGTCCAAACAGGGCCATGTCAATCACCTCACACTGTCTTCATGTCTAAACAGGGCCATGTCAATCACCTCACACTGCCTTCATGTCCAAACAGGGCAATGTCAATCACCTCACACTGCCTTCATGTCCAAACAGGGCCATGTCAATCACCTCACACTGCCTTCATGTCTAAACAGGGCCATGTCAATCACCTCACACTGCCTTTATGTCCAAACAGGGCCATGTCAATCACCTCACACTGCCTTCATGTCCAAACAGGGCCATGTCAATCACCTCACACTACCTTCATGTCTAAACAGGGCCATGTCAATCACCTCACACTGCCTTCATGTCTAAACAGGGCCATGTCAATCACCTCACACTGCCTTCATGTCTAAACAGGGCCATGTCAAACACCTCACACTGCCTTCATGTCTAAACAGGGCCATGTCAAACACCTCACACTGTCTTCATGTCTAAACAGGGCCATGTCAAACACCTCACACTGCCTTCATGTCTAAACAGGGCCATGTCAATCACCTCACACTGCCTTCATGTCTAAACAGGGCCATGTCAATCACCTCACACTGTCTTCATGTCTAAACAGGAACATGTCAATCACCTCACACTGTCTTCATGTCTAAACAGGGCCATGTCAATCACCTCACACTGTCTTCATGTCTTAACAGGGCCATGTCAATCACCTCACACTGCCTTCATGTCCAAACAGGGCCATGTCAAACACCTCACACTGCCTTCATGTCTAAACAGGGCCATGTCAATCACCTCACACTGTCTTCATGTCTAAACAGGGCCATGTCAAACACCTCACACTGCCTTCATGTCTAAACAGGGCCATGTCAATCACCTCACACTGCCTTCATGTCTAAACAGGGCCATGTCAATCACCTCACACTGTCTTCATGTCTAAACAGGAACATGTCAATCACCTCACACTGTCTTCATGTCTAAACAGGGCCATGTCAATCACCTCACACTGTCTTCATGTCTAAACAGGAACATGTCAATCACCTCACACTGTCTTCATGTCTAAACAGGAACATGTCAATCACCTCACACTGTCTTCATGTCTAAACAGGGAGGTGATTGACTTGGTCTGGGAAACAACAGGTAGAGGAAGCTTTCTGCTATACAAAGAAACAGTGGCAAAAGTAGGCCTCATAAGAGATGTGAAAAACCAAGCTGACATTTGCACAAAAAAGTTAGAAAAAATGATATTGTTTGAGGTTAGACTTGAGGTGCAGTGCAAAGCAAGAGCTTATTCAAAGTACTGTGACTGGGGTAACTTTGTGACTTCATGGCAATCCACTCAGTGAATATGGGCTTTCATTTCTCCATCTAGAACATAGATCACTCTGAGGCACTGTGAGTTTACCCTGCCTCTATAAAATGAATTATCAAACAATTGATCCACAAAGCCTCTTAATATTAAGAAATATTATGGAAAAATGGCTTGCAATGAGGAAAGATCGATTCCCGTCTACACCGATAACTAACTGAATCATACAGGCCTTTGCACACACACACACACACACACACACACACACACACACACACACACACACACACACACACACACACACACACACACACACACACACACACACACACACACACACACACACACACACACACACACACAGTGCAACAGCACACCTAGCAGCAAAGCTGTTAATAAGTTACCGTCGTTCTAAGACTCCAGGGACATAGCTGCTAGATTATAGTGGTTAGGCAAGGCAGAAGTGTTATATGTCCTGTTGAGAGTGCTTGATTGGCTAGTAATCTCCATCTCTGAGCATTGTTTGAATGTATCATCTGAGGTGCCACATCTGTTTCACACAGGGGCTTGATTAGGTAGGGTATAGATCTGTACATGTGATATACAGTAGAGAATGGATTATCTACCACGTCTGCACAGCTTTGATCAGGTATGATACACATCATCATTTGGGGGATGCTAAGGCCATCTGGGAGTTTATTGGGTTATGGGTCTTATGGGTTTAGGTGGGTGGGTGTGGCAGGGGGCATGGCAATGGGTGTGGCTGAACTTTAGAGGCCCCTACTTCAGACATTGCGAGCGTGCGTTTGACAATTGCGCTGACTTAATGCCAGACGAAAATAGAGCCCTGGGAGTGAATGGCAATGTGCTTCGCTTCCACACATCTGTGAGTCAATGTGCAGGGCTTGACATTTACTTTTTTAGCCACTGTTTGGACATAGGCGGCACAAAAAAACACTAAAGCGGCCCGCTCAGGGATTTCAATGGCAGAAAAATCACTGTGGCTCAGTAATCCTTGACAATGAAGTGGGGAATAGAGTGGTTTGGTTCAGTGTATATTTCTGTCTGTGACGTAAGGCTGAGGGGGAGAGGGAAATGGACCTCCATAAACTATAGCAAACATCTAATGGATTTATTGATCAGGGAGCTGTCCCTTAGCTCCTGTTCACTGTGATAGATTTGGCACAAGGGAGGCTACCACCGAAGTTTGGGCAGAATTATGGTCCCGCATTTAAATTCTCTCTCTCTCTCTCTCTCTCTCTCTCTCTCTCCAGTGGGGCAAAACAGTATTTAGTCAGCCACCAATTGTGCAAGTTCTCCCACTTAAAAAGATGAGAGAGGCCTGTAATTTAATTTTCATCATAGATATACTTCAACTATGACAGACAAAATGAGGGAAAAAATCCAGAAAATCACATTGTAGGATTTTTTGTGAATTTATTTGCAAATTATGATGGAAAATAAGTATTTGGTCACCTACAAACAAGCAAGATTTCTGGCTCTCACAGACCTGTAACTTCTTCTTTAAGAGGCTCCTCTGTCCTTCACTCGTTACCTGTATTAATGGCACCTGTTTGAACTTGTTATCAGTATAAAAGACACCTGTCCACAACCGCAAACAGTCACACTCCAAACTCCACTATGGCCAAGACCAAAGAGCTGTCAAAGGACACCAGAAACAAAATTGTAGACCTGCACCAGGCTGGGAAGACTGAATCTGCAATAGGTAAGCAGCTTGGTTTGAGGTGATCAATTGTGGGAGCAATTATTAGGAAATGGAAGACATACAAGACCACTGATAATCTCCCTCGATCTGGGGCTCCACGCAAGAACTCACCCCGTGGGGTCAAAATGATCACAAGAACAGTGAGCAAAAATCCCAGAACCACACGAGGGGACCTAGTGAATGACCTGCAGAGAGCTGGGACCAAAGTAACAAAGCCTACCATCAGTAACACACTACGCTGCCAGGGACTCAAATCCTGCAGTGCCCGACGTGTCCCCCTGCTTAAGCCAGTACATGTCCAGGCCCGTCTGAAGTTTGCTAGAGAGCATTTGGATGATCCAGAAGAAGATTGGGAGAATGTCATATAGTCAGATGAAACCAAAATATAACTTTTTGGTAAAAACTCAACTCGTCGTGTTTGGAGGACAAAGAATGCTGAGTTGCATCCAAAGAACACCATACCTACTGTGAAGCACTGGGTGGAAACATCATGCTTTGGGGCTGTTTTTCTGCAAAGGGACCAGGACGACTGATCCGTGTAAAGGAAAGAATGAATGGGGCCATGTATCGTGAGATTTTGAGTGAAAACCTCCTTCTATCAGCAAGGGCATTAAAGATGACAATGATCCCAAACACACCACCTGGGCAACGAAGGAGTGCCTTCGTAAGAAGCATTTCAAGGTCCTGGAGTGGCCTAGCCAGTCTCCAGATCTCAACCCCATAGAAAATCTTTGGAGGGAGTTGAAAGTCTGTGTTGCCCAGCAACAGCCCCAAAACATCACTGCTCTAGAGGAGATCTGCATGGAGGAATGGGCCAAAATACCAGCAACAGTGTGTGAAAACCTTGTGAAGACTTACAGAAAATCTTTGACATCTGTCATTGCCAACAAAGGGTATATAACAAAGTGTTGAGATGAACTTTTGTTATTGACCAAATACTTATTTTCCACCATAATTTGCAAATAAATTAATAAAAAATCCTACAATGTGATTTCCTGGATTTTTTTTTCTCATTTTGTTTGTCATAGTTGAAGTGTACCTATGATGAAAAATAACTTGCACAATTGGCGGCTGACTAAATACTTTTTTGCCCCACTGTGTGTGAATGTATATATATATAAATCAAATCAAATCAAATCAAATTTTATTTGTCACATACACATGGTTAGCAGATGTTAATGCGAGTGTAGCGAAATGCTTGTGCTTCTAGTTCCGACAATGCAGTAATAACCAACAAGTAATCTAACTAACAATTCCAAAACTACTGTCTTATACACAGTGTAAGGGGATAAAGAATATGTACATAAGGATATATGAATGAGTGATGGTACAGAGCAGCATAGGCAAGATACAGTAGCTGATATCGAGTACAGTATATACATATGAGATGAGTATGTAAACATACATATATATGTGATTTGGCCTGAGGGAAGCCTTTATCTGATGCACTGATGGTCTAATGAGATGTGCACACTGACACTGAGGGGGCCAGTTACAGACATCACATCAGGCTTCCTCCTGTGTTATAACAGTGGATGGAGAGGAGAGAGGAAGGCCTCACTGGAATCCCACTGGCTCCGGAGACTGAGATCAATCACTACTGTACAGTAGGCTTAAACACACAGCCAGCTGAGAAACACACCCACCACCATTACAATACAACTCAACCACGGCTCAATGCTACATACTGTGCATACAAAGAACGACACCCACACCACCGATACAACCAACACAACCCAATCCAGACACAAGGCTCTGTGGACACAAAGAGAAACAGACGCAGAAATGACTAAACAGTGACTGCAGATTGGCATCTTCACACAGTCTGACTGTAACGGACATCTTCACACATATAAAGTCAAAATCAAACACAGCCACTTACACCCTGAGAGAACTGGCTTGAAGTCATCTATACCCTGTCTATATACCCTGTCTATACCCTGTCTATATACCATGTCTACACCCTCTCTACAGCAGGGCACCTGAGTGGCATTTATTCATTATTATTATTATTTTTTATTACCTTTATTTAACGAGGCAAGTCAGTTAAGAACAAATTCTTATTTTCAATGACGGCCTAGGAACACTGCCTGTGTTGCGTGTGTTGCGGTCTAAGGCACTGCCATGTCTACACCCTGTCAATATCCTGTCTATATACCATGTCTACACCCTGTCTATATCCTGTCTATATAGCATGTCTACACTGTGTCTATATCCTGTCTATATACCATGTCTACACCCTGTCTATATCCTGTCTATATACCATGTCTACACTCTGTCTATATCCAGTCTATATACCATGTCTACACCGTGTCTATATACCATGTCTACACTCTGTCTATATACCATGTCTACACCCTGTCTATATCCTGTCTATATACCATGTGTACACCCTGTCTACATACCATGTCTACACCATGTCTATACCCTGTCTATATACCATGTTGTTAAGGGAATTTTTATCAATAATGACTAATTATGTATACATTTCAATCAGGACTGACTAATCAGAATACTGTTATGTTACTGTATATATACTAATCAGAATACTATTATGTTACTGTATATGTACTAATCAGAATACTATTATGTTACTGTATATGTATGAATTTTCTTTCTTAATCCTAGTACTGAATATAATGTGTGTAAATATAATCAAGAATTAGAACAATGACTGTCTGTTCCTTGGTAGAAATGAATGAACTATATCTTCAGACTGGCTAGAATGCTTATCTACACAAGAAGACCTTAGCTCGACCATAAATTATATTAAATTGGTAGGGAGACGATGTGGGAAGGCTTGAGATACTGCCTTTGTACCAGGGTGGGAGAAGAGACGGGTTGGTACTGGAACTAATGACGCCATTTTCAGTTTATAACCTGTGGTAAACTGTATCGTGTTCAGTACTCTCGTGAATAAATTCTGCTGTTTGACTTTAAGACTGGGCTCTGTCCATTATTATAGAATAAGGGTCTTACAAATCCTTATGGGTATTAAAACATAGAGCAATTTAATTCCTGTAACACATGTCCACACCCTGTCTATATCATGTCTATATACCATGTCCACACCCTGTCTATATACCATGTCTACACCCTGTCTATATCCTGTCTATATACCATGTCTACACCCTGTCTATATACCATGTCTACACCCTGTCTATATCCTGTCTATATACCATGACCACACCCTGTCTATATCCTGTCTATATATCATGTATACACCCGGTCTAAATCCTGTCTATATACCATGTCTACACCCTATCTATATACCATGTCCACACCCTGTCTATAACCTGTCTATATACCATGTCTACACCCTGTCTATATACCATGTCTACACCCTCTCTATATACAATGTCCACATCCTGTCTATATCCTGTCTATATACAATGTCCACACCCTGTCTATACCCTGTCTATATACCATGTCTACACCCTGTCTATATACCATGTATACACCCTGTCTATATACCATGTCTACACCCTGTCTATATACCATGTCTACACCCTGTCTATATACCATGTCTACACTCTGTCTATATACCATGTCTACACCCTGTCTATATACCATGTCTACACTCTGTCTATATACCATCTCAACACCCTTTCTATATCCTGTCTATATACCATGTCTACACCCTGTCTATATACCATGTCTACACCCTGTCTATATACCATGTCTACACCCTGTCTATATCCTGTCTATATGCCATGTCTACACCCTGTCTATACCATGTCTACACTCTGTCTATATCCTCTCTATATACAATGTCCACACCCTGTCTATACCCTGCCTATATACCATGTCTACACCCTGTCTATATACCATGTATACACTCTGTCTATATACCATGTCTACACCCTGTCTATATACCATGTCTACACCCTGTCTATATCCTGTCTATATGCCATGTCTACACCTTGTCTATACCTTGTCTATATGTTTATATACCATGTCTACACCATGTCTACACCCTGTCTATATCCTGTCTATATACCATGTCTACACCCTATCTATATCCTGTCTATATACAATGTCCACACCCTGTCTATATCCTGTCTATATACCATGTCTATATCCTGTCTATATCCTGGCTATATACCATTTCTACACCCTGCCTATACCCTGTCTATATACCATGTCTACACCCTGTCTATATCCTGTCTATATACCATGTCTACAACCTGTCTATACCCTGTGTATATCCTGTCTATATACCATGTCTACACCCTGTTTATACCCTGTCTATTTACGATGTCTACACACTGTCTATATCTTGTCTATATACCGTGTCTACACCCGGTCGATAAACCATGTCTACACCATGTCTATACCCTGTCTATATACCATGTCTACACCATGTCTATACCCTGTCTATATACCATGTCTACACCATGTCTATACCCTGTCTATATACCATGTCTACACCCTGTCTATATACCATGTCTACACCATGTCTATACCCTGTCTATATACCATGTCTACACCATGTCTATACCCTGTCTATATACCATGTCTACACCCTGTCTATATACCATGTCTACACCATGTCTATACCCTGTCTATATACCATGTCTACACCATGTCTACACCCTGTCTATAGAAGAAAAAGAAACGCACACCTATTAAGACGAGGTGCTGGCTAGCGGAGTAGAAAACTTGAACATAAAAGAGAGCCGCACACTCTAGGAGCCCAGATGCAAAAATGTAATTCCCAACGTTTCGACAGCCAAGCTGTCTTAATCAGGGTATAATACCTGATGAAGACAGCTTGGCTGTCGAAACGTTGGTAATTACATTGTTGCATCTGAGCTCCTAGAGTGTGCGGCTCCCTTTTACCCTGTCTATATCCTGTCTATATACCATGTCTATACCCTGTCTATATACCATGTCTACACCATGTCTATATACCATGTCTACACCATGTCTACATCCTGTCTATATACCATGTCTACACCCTGTCTATATACCATGTCTACACCCTGTCTATACCTTGTCTATATACCATGTCTACACCCTGTCTATATCCTGTCTATATACCATGTCTACACCCTGTCTACACCCTGTCTATATACCATGTCTACACCCTGTCTATATACCATGTCTACACCCTGTCTATACCCTGTCTATATACCATGTCTACACCCTCTCTACAGCAGGGCTCCCGAGTGGTGTTGCGGTCTAAGGCACTGCATCTCAGTGCTAGAGGCGTCACTGCAGACCCTGGTTCAATTCCAGGCTGTATCACAACCGGCCATGATTGGGAGTCCCATAGGACGGCGCACATTTTGTCCAGCGTTGCCCGGGTTAGTGTTGACCGGGGTAGGTGGTCATTGTAAATAAGAATTTGTTCTCAACTGACTTACCTCGTTAATTTAAATAAAGGTTAAATAAAATAAAACTAATTCATAAAAAACACCCTGTCTACACACTGCCTGTACCCTGTATATACCCTGTCCGCACCCTGTCTGCCAACCTGTCTATACCCTGTATAGATTGCTCAGTCACAAAACTTCAGGAGCCACCATGGTGAGAATCCTAAATAAATTGATGTCTGTGTTGTAATCAGGATGAGCACCTCACTCCAGATGACTGAGATTGGTTTGAAACATTATTACAGGGACTTGGCCTGAGGGCATGTTTCTGATTAAGTAGCACATTGTTTGACGGCGTGCTGCTCTGCTCCTCGTCCTGTTCCGGACTGGGAGGCCGCCGATACAGAGGACTGATAGCAGGATCATTACAGAGCTAGTGCTGATCGGACGCTGAGTTTAAACTTAATGAAAGTCATCCATTTCTATGAAGCCATGGACACAAGGCTGACCATCTCAATAGGAGCATGAAGAGTGAGACCACTGCTTTGCACTCATTCAACTGTATTTATTGAAGGGGTGGAGGTTAATATTGCTCTGTTTGTGGGTTTTAATGCACAGCTGCTCAACATGTAAAGTGAAGTGAGAGTGGCTGAGAGCCTACAACTTGTGCTATAATGATTGACACATCAGTGAGGACTGTGGCAGTAGTCCCACATGAACACATGGGCACATACACTCTGTCTTCACAAACACAGTACTGCACGCATCACCTTCATTTGACACCCTTTCTGTTCTGCAGTGAGTTTTACAGGCTCTAGGGCCAATGGAGGGAGATAAGAAGAGAAAAATGAAATGCAAAAATAACATTTCAAAGAGTGTTTGAGTATTTGTGTCACCTCAGAGAAAACATCTGTCACTGTCACAGCACCATGAGAAGCACAAACACGGAGAGAGAGAGAGAGAGAGAGAGAGAGAGAGAGAGAGAGAGAGAGAGAGAGAGAGAGAGAGAGAGAGAGAGAGAGAGAGAGAGAGAGGCAATACAGTTTTCATGGGGCTGGCAATAGAGACTGTACCTTGTGATATGAAATGGCTCCCAGGCCAAGGCCACCACCTGGCTCAACAGTATTGCCCAACTCTAATCAACAGAACCATGGACAGGCCCTAACGAGCACGGAAGAAACTACAATAAACAGAGCAGATACTATACTGAACAAAAATATAAACGCAACATGTAAAGTGTTGGTCCCATGTTTCATGAGCGGAAATAAAAGATCCCAGAAATGTTCCATATGCACAACAAAAAAAAATTCTCTCAAATTCTGTGCACAAATTTGGTTACCTCCCTGATAGTGAGCATTTCTCCTTTGCCAAGATAATCCATCCACCTGAGGAAGCTGACTAAACAGCATGATCATTACTGTAACGGCCGTTGGTGGAAGAAGGTGAGGACCAAGGTGCAGCGTGGTACGTGTTCGGCATTTTATTTAATATAACTGAACACTAAATACAAAGTAACAAAAGGCACAACCGAAACAGGTCTGTCAGGTGCAACACACTAAACAGAAAATAACTACCCACAAATCATAGTGGGAAAACAGGCTACCTAAGTATGGTTCTCAATCAGAGACAACAATCGACAGCTGCCTCTGATTGGGAACCATACACAGGTGCCCCTTGTGCTGGGGACAATAAAAGGCCACTCTAAGATGTTCAGTTTTGTCACACAACACAATGCCACAGATCTCAAGTTTTGAGGGAGCGTGCAATTGACATGCTGACTGCATGAATGTCCATCAGAGCTGTTGCCAGGTAATTTAACAGGTTAATGTCTCTACCATAAGCAGCCTCCAACATTGTTTTAGAGAATTTGGCAGTACAGTACGTCCAACCGGCCTCACAACCGCAGACCACATATTAACCACGCCAGCCCAGGACCTTCACATCCGGCTTTTTCACCTGCGGGATCGTCTGAGACCAGCCACCCCAACAGCTGATGAAACTGAGGAGTCTGTCTGTAATAAAGCCACTTTGTTGGGAAAATCTCATTCTGATTGAATAGGCCTGGCTCCCCAGTGGATGTGCCTATGCCTTCTCTGGCCCACCCATGGTGGCGACCCTACCTAGTCATGTGAAATTCATAGATTAGGGCCAAATGAATTCATTTCAATTTACTGATTTCCTTATACAGTATGAAATGTAACTCAGTAAAATCTTTGAAATTGTTGCATGTTGCATTTATATTTTTGCTCAAGATAAGTAAATACTGTACAAAGCGAAAACTGGGTAACAGTTATGTGGAGGAAAAATGGTTTTGTTACAATCTAAATTCTATGAAAATGCTTGAGCTAAATGATGTTTTCACTGGGAATTGTCCCTGCTGTCCAGTAACCTCTTCATACACCCCACAAAGGAGGGATTTGTTATTGGCCCTTATCTCTGGGGCCGTAAATGCCTAAACAGTCTGATTCTTGTTCTGTCTTTGTAGGTTCAAAAGATCTTATCACTCCCCTATCTTTGACACATAGTCTGTGAGAACTGGTTAGAACCTGCTTTTATTTGTTTGAATGCTTTAAGGAAGTAGAGATAATTCCCTCTTATCTGTTTTGTAAACAGCTCTTTTTTTAAATTTATTTTTACCCTCTTTTCTCCCCAATTTCGTGGTATCCAATTAGTAATTACTATTTTGTCTCATCGCTCTACAACTCCCGTACGGGCTCGGGAGAGACGAAGGTCGAAAGAGATGCGTCCTCCGAAACACAACCCAACCAAGCCGCACTGCTTCTTAACACAGCGCGCATCCAACCCGGAATGTGTCGGAGGAAACACCATGCACCTGGCGACCTTGGTTAGCGTGCACTGCAGCCGGCACGCCACAGGAGTTGCGGGTGCGCGATGAGACAAGGATATCCCTACCTGCCAAACCCTCCCTAACCCGGACGACGCTAGGCCAATTGTGCGTCGCCCCACGGACCTCCCGGTCGCGGCCGGGAGCAGCTACAGGCTGCCATGTGTATTGCGCTGTCCAAGGTGCTGAAGCTGCAATCTAACTACAGTAATTCCCTAGTTTCTTTCTTGTTGTTTCTCTGACTGAAAAGTTATGTTAGCTAATTTGTTGAGAATGCAAAAATATTCCCTATTTGCTAAATGTGCCTTTCCCTGCCATGCTCTGTTCACGTGACACATGCATGCACCCGTTAGGACATAGGCTGGCTTACAGCTAATAATATCCAGAACATGTATTTATTGTTTCAATATTCAAGACTCCATGGCTCCAGTGTTGTTTAATTGATGTGTTATTTTGTTGTGTTCTGTTCTGTTTCCTTAATGCCTAGGCCATGGCCTAATTAGGCAGAACATTTAATTTGTTCTTTTATTTTCTACATAAAAAGCTTGATTGTATTTAAAGTCATGACTGACTGACTCATACTTATATGGGCTACTATATTACTGCATAATAATAATAATCCTAAGAAGAACCAGAAGAAGGTGGGTAAGCCAAGCGCTGTGTGCCACTGCCAAACAGGTGTTAGACATGGAGTCTTGAACATTGAAATGGAACAGTGTAAACAACACCTAACAAATAAGAAATCCTCGAGAGTCTGTTCTAAGGAAGAAATGCATTTTTCTGCCTACAAAGATTAAACACAGTTGCATTCCGACAGTTGCTGACATGTTGTGGTTCATTTGTTTAATTATTCAAGGCTGCCTTTGTTATTTCATTTTAAAACCTACTGTTGATGATATTAGCTTACATACTTTTATAATTCTGATAATAACAACAACAACAAAAAGAAGGAGAAAGAGATCAAGAAGGAGGAGAGGATTGAGCGCTGTGTGACCCATGTGTGTAAAGGTAGGCTACTATTCAAATATTTGTTTTCTGACCGTTTGGAACAGTGTAAACAATGTTGAATAGATGATAAGAAATCACAGATAATCTGATCTAACAAAAACAATTAGCTCACGGAACCAAACACACACTTCAAAACAGGCAACAGAAGAAGCATTTGTCTCATTTCTGAAGATACTGTATATACAGTATGGATGTCTTACTGTATAAACCCTGAGATCCACATACAACAGTATGGATGTCTTACTGTATAAACCATGAGATCCACATACAACAGTATGGATGTCTTACTGTATAAACCCTGAGATCCACATACAACAGTATGGATGTCTTACTGTATAAACCCTGAGATCCACATACAACAGTATGGATGTCTTACTGTATAAACCCTGAGATCCACATACAACAGTATGGATGTCTTACTGTATAAACTCTGAGATCCACATACAACAGTATGGATGTCTTACTGTATAAACTCTGAGATCCACATACAACAGTATGGATGTCTTACTGTATAAACCCTGAGATCCACATACAACAGTATGGATGTCTTACTGTATAAACCCTGAGATCCACATACAACAGTATGGATGTCTTACTGTATAAACGCTGAGATCCACATACAACAGTATGGATGTCTTACTGTATAAACCCTGAGATCCACATACAACAGTATGGATGTCTTACTGTATAAACCCTGAGATCCACATACAACAGTTGTTGATTATATTCAAGTTGGGTTTTCCCCTCTCATCACTTCTCTTAGACAAGGCTTGGGCTTTTCACTCTCTCCTCACTCTGCTCGCTTCCAACAATATCTCACGTTGTTGTAAAAACCATGGTAAATTAATAGTCTACTTAACTTGAACAAAAGAGCAATATGGTCTAGGGAAAGGTGCGTCCGTTTTCTAGAAATCAGACATCGTTTCGGTTTCGGGCTCATTACATTTATGGGATGTCGGACTAGGCCTGGGCTCGGGCTTCAGCTCATCGGGTTTGGGTCGGACCGGGCTAACATGTAAAGCCCCAATGAGAACTCTACCATTGGCTTCCTAGGCTAAAACAAATATAGCTTGTCCGCTCCATTGCAAGCTGCCTTATCCTCACTGATTGGTAAAGAAATGTAATGCTGAGCTAATGTAATAAAAGACAAATACTTCAGACATTTAAAAGGGAACAGAAAGGAATGATATAAACTGGTACTTTTTTTTGTTTCGAAACTAATCAGAACTTTTGCAGGTCGGAACAGTGGAATGGAACAAAACAAATAATGGTTCTGTTCAGAACAAAACGATTGGACATTTTTTTGGTTCCAAACCCTGCTGTTAACTACTGTGAACTTCAAGGAAAGAGATGAAACTCCATGAAAAGAGGAGAGACAACAGGTGAAATCAGATGAACAGTCTGGGAGGTTCAACCACCACACAGAGCTAAACTGTCAATGAAGAAGTGATTTAAGAGGGAGCTATGCTGAGACTTACAGAGGTGAAGTTCTGGGGACCGCACGGTTCTCCTCGGTACTTGCATGAGAGAAGCATTTCCTCTAGCTGGTGGCTCAACCGGTCCATAAACTCCAGGTTGCTGCCCTCAAAGTTTCTGGGGGGCAGGAACAGCCTGAAGTCAGACAGTTTGCTGAACCAGGCCTGGCTGTCCTCCTGCAGCAAATCCAGCACCATGGGTCTCACCGTCCGGTTGGCCAGCAGTAGGCCCAGCCAGTGGCCAGCAAAGTACAGGTCACTTTTGGTGAGCTTGTAGAGGCGGATTGGGTTGTTGTTGCAGATAGTGACTGTGGGGAAGGCCATCTCCTTGGCCCACTCTGTGTGGATCCGTGTGTAGGTGGGGAAGGAGAGCCAGTGGAGCAGGCGGTTGGAGGACCAGGACAGGAGCAGGCCCAATGAGGTGCACAGGGCCAGCAGCCAGAAGGCCCGACGGCCTATGGAGCCACCGGACACACACACATGCCTGAGGCCATGCAGACTTGTCCCAGTCAGCATTGTAGAGGTGATTGAGGACAGGCCTGGCCTTGCAGGGAGGCGCCGGCGGCCTCTCCTCACCACGACTGGGGATCCCTGCTGGAGACATCGCCCCTCCAGAGCCATGGCTGCCCACACCGCTCCTAGTACAGAGAGAAAGGCTTCATCTCCCAGCCAGGCCTCAGGGGCTGGGCCCCACATGGAGCTCCAGGGCACCGATATCCCCACTGATGTAATCCACACCTGGATTTGTGCTTATCTGACTCTGCTGTTACACACAATCCGTACAAGCTCCTCACACACAACCTCTCTCACACACACACATACTAACTCTCTTTCTCTGTCACAGTATCTTCTGTTTGTTGTTGTTGGTGTCTTGTTTTACTCTTTAGCTACTTGTTGGGCTTCTCCCACTCAGTCCATCTGGTTCCCTTGACCTGAAAGTACTCCACTCACCCAACTCAGCAGCAAAAAATACATTCAGCCATGCAAATATGCACCAAGCGATGCAGCTTCTACATGAGTGACTCCAGCATCCGCACCAGTTAGTGTAGCACAGAGCGAGAGAGGAAGAGACAGAGAATGAGAGAGAGAGAGAGAGAGAGAGAGAGAGAGAGAGAGAGAGAGAGAGAGAGGCAAGATGAGCTGAGAAGCACAGACAAAATGAAAGAACGGAAGGTTAAAGAAGAGAGCAGTGGGTCTGTTGTGGTTCTATCTGGTGCCGTCTGTCAAAGAACGGCTCGTCCTGCCGGTTCCCTCTGCTCTGTCGGCGCTCCTCTCTCTGCCGACCGAGGCTGCTGTCTTTTGGGACTTTGCCGTTGCTCCACTTCGATCAGTGATGCTCAGCCTCGTTCAACCTGCTAACCCTCCAACCCCACCACGGCCAGAGGCTGGACTTGTTTACATGACACCGCTAAAACGAGCAGCCGCACATCACTAATTGCCTTTGTGAGTCTACCTCGCTAATTTATTCTCCGGCTTTTTTTGTGAGCTCACTTTTATCTTCTTGATTTCCAGCCTTCCCCTCTTCCCATCTGTCACTCTCTCCCTATTCCCCCCTCCGTTCTCCTTTCTCTTCTCCTCCTCTCTTGACTGGAGGAGCGGGTGTTGTGTCCTGCGGGTGATAATGTGCGGCCAGCCCGTCTTGTGCGTGGAGCAGCCGCTTCTTAGTCCCAGATGCACGCAAACACTCATTCACACTGAGAAAGGAGCACATGCACACACACTGCGTTTCCCTGTGGAAAACCTGACCAGAGTCGATGGAAAATCTGTTCAGTCACGCTCAGATCCTGGTATCTCTCTCTCCCTCATTCTCTCGCTCCAGTTTTCTTTCACTCTCTGTTTCTCTCCCTCAGAACTGTGGCATTTCCAATCGTAACGCTCCTCTTGTTTTCTTCCTTTTCTAAAAATACTTCTCTCCAAATCAAATTCATTAACTTGCCCTCACGCTCCTCCTCCTCCTCGCCGATTGCCGTCAATCCTTCTTAGCTCCACCCCCAAACGGGCTCCTCCTCCTCCCATGAAGTAGATGTGTGCATTCTCTCTCTCTCTCTCTCTCTCTCGATGTCCGTCAATCCTTCTCAGCTCCACCCCCAAACGGGCTCCTCCTCCTCCCATAAAGTAGATGTGTGCATTCTCTCTCTCTCTCTCTCTCTCTATCTCTCTCTATCTCTCCCCCTCTCTCTCTCTCTCTCTCTCTCTCTCTCTCTCTCTCTCTCTCTCTCTCTCTCTCTCTCTCTCTCTCTCTCTCTCTCTCTCTCTCTCTCTCTCTCTCTCTCTCTCTCTCTCTCTCTCTCTCTCTCTCTCTCTCACTTCCCTTCCTTTGGATATTGCCCTATTATTTTCTGTATTCTCTTCCTCCTGTGCAGACAGACTGTTCCTCTGGTCCCCTCTCTCTCATCGGGCAGCGTGTTCTCTCTGTGCTCCTCTCCTCCTGCGGCACAGCTCTGTCCACCCAGCCAGTGAGAGAGCGAGCGATGAGTGTCTGTCTGAGAACGCCAGCGCTCTCTCTCTCTCTCTCTCTCTCTCTCTGTCTCTCTCTCTCCTCCCCCTATGTTTTGTCGGCTGCTGCCACGACTTACACAACAGGAGCAGAATGGGAGAGCAGGAGAGTGTGTGTGCACTCAGAGAGGGAGCCTGAGACAAACAGCATCATACTGAATTATTGCTTTGGCTGCTATACCCCCTTTCAAGCTTCAGGCTTGGTTTGCAGCCAACACTGTACATATGGCTTGTCGTCACCAACTAACTCTCATGACAACTTTGACTTGTCATGTCTCCTAACAGCATTGGCTCAGCTGTGCTCTTCAGTGAAATCACATGGGGGACCACTATCCTTCCCCTAACATTTACATCCCATTTACATCCACACACGTTCATATAGTGGACGTTTTTATTCACAAAGACGCCACACACATGTACTGTGTGCAATACAACGAAATGAGCAGTAGCGTAGATACTACATCCCTTCTGATAAGTATGGAGAGTTTTAGAGTGTTAGAGAACTACAGGGGTCATAGTACTGGAAGCACAATTCTGGCAAATAAACAATGCATGAGACAGTGAGACATGAGTGTAGTACAAATCATAATAGGTCAACAGAAAGTGCTGCACCTGCATGTCTGACTCAGTCAGTGGTTTGACTGGGCACCTCAGACAGTTCCAGCTACAGTCCACTCAGTACTGTCCAGTTGGCCTGTAGCAGTTATAACGTCATCATAACAATGCAGTCATTTAGTACCTCTTAACTTTTGAAAAAGATATATAATGATATATATAGATAATATATACAATAACGATATTGAATATTTAGGAGGAACAGTTTATGGTTACACATATCTCTTTTGGGGAAAAGAAAATCCCTAATGAAACTATAATCTCAGACACATTAATATTTGAATATCTCGGTTTGTAATATTGCTTCATTTGCATTTAAGATGAGGAAGAATTCTCCGAAATGCTTTTGACAGAGCATCCATCTGCTAATGACAAAGTGAAGTTTTTTTCCCTCCAAGTGAGAGGACTATTTTTCACATGTTTAATTGAGTTGCTCCTAGCTGTTCTCAGCTAACAGAGAGGAGAGAGTTGAATAGGAGCCCAGCTCAGAAAAACAGCAGAGACTATGTCTCAAATGGCACCCTATTTTCTATGGGCCCTGGTCAAAAGTGGTGCACTTTATGGAGAATAGGGTGCCATTTGGGACAAAGACTATAAGTACAGTAGAATCTGCCCTCTGTGTGTCCCCTATGACTAAGTCATTATCAAGCTGAATAACAACTGGTATCTGTGCTTATCCTGTATGACTCACTGGGGCTAAGTGAATTGTGTAGCTGTTATGGAAACACAAACGGCAACAGCGAAAGAGAAAATGTCTAATGTGCAGCATTATAACACATTGCGTTGGCTTGGCCGACATGCAGTTGTGTGACTTGTACGTGCTGTAATGCAATGCTTTCTGACAGCTCCATGTGATTTGATCACAGGAGATGTGATGAAAAAGCTTCTACACTGAGGGGTCATATACACACCCAGCCCACACACATGCCTAGAGAAACCCTTCACATAGAGGACCACGCACACACACACCCAGCCCACACACATGC
Organism: Oncorhynchus tshawytscha; assembly: GCF_018296145.1. Taxonomy (NCBI): domain Eukaryota; kingdom Metazoa; phylum Chordata; class Actinopteri; order Salmoniformes; family Salmonidae; genus Oncorhynchus; species Oncorhynchus tshawytscha. The sequence goes on along the minus strand of NC_056455.1, from coordinate 20,060,988 downwards.
CTAGAGAAACCCTTCACATAGAGGACCACGCACACACACACCCAGCCCACACACATGCCTAGAGAAACCCTTCACATAGAGGACCACGCACACACACACCCAGCCCACACACATGCCTAGAGAAACCCTTCACATAGAGGACCACGCACACACACACCCAGCCCACACACACAGCTAGAGAAACCCTTCACATAGAGGACCACGCACACACACACCCAGCCCACACACATGCCTAGAGAAACCCTTCACATAGAGGACCACATACACACACCCAGCCCACACACATGCCTAGAGAAACCCTTCACATAGAGGACCACATACACACACCCAGCCCACACACATGCCTAGAGAAACCCTTCACATAGAGGACCATGCACACACACACACACGCACACACAAGCGCACGCACACACACACACACACACACACACACACACACACACACACACACACACACACACACACACACACACACACACACACACACACACACTCGCACACACACACACACGCACACACACACGCACACGCACAGACATGCCTAGAGAAACCCATCACATAGAGGACCACGCACACACACACACACACACACACACACACACACACACACACACACACACACACACACACACACACACACACTTTCAAAACCACAAATAACAATCATGTAAAAGGAAAACTGTAAACACATAGAAGATGTAATATAATGTATAATGTATATCTCACACATATCATGAACATGCACCCGTTTCTTCTAATGCACCGCCTTGCAGCCTAAAGGACTGCAGAGCCAGTCCTTTATCCAGTCTGAATCCATCCAGCAGCAGCATAATTAGATGAGGAGTGTTATTCAGGGCCCAGCTAGCATCAGTATAGAGGAGAACAGCTCAAAGGTTCAACATAAATATCCAATTAGCCAGCCTCCAAAACATCAGGGGAGTCCGATATTAATCAGAGATATACCCCTGAACCATCTGATTCAATTACACGCATTCTTCTGTCCACAATGATTTGTGCATCTACTGTGTAATACCCCCAGTCCTTCATCAACAAACACCATCCAGGATTCAAGGACTGGACAATACTACAATAATCATGAAAAAATGATGTGCGGAAAGGGTATAAAGGCTATTATGATTTCCATAGATGAAATGCATCTCTTCTCTCAGGACTTCGAGGCAGACAGAAAATCAACACACACATGCAGATTCCCTCATCAAGGATTTGAATCACAAAAAGACGGCTTGAGGGTCGCTAACGCTTTACCCCTTCTGAGGGAGAGAAGCAGTGACGTGGGGAGCAGATGAAAGATGAGCAGGATGAGGAGACAGTGTGCAGAACTGCCATCCATCAAATCCACAGCATGCATTAAGATGACACCAATAACAGGCGATCCATGGCTTTTCTGTATTTTAGGAGTTTTTTAATCGAGCGTAGTCACACTTGTCTGGCTGTAGGTGTAGCAGGGCCTCCCCTGGCTTCAAACACCGCCTCCTCTCTAAATGAAAGGGAGGGCTGCTGCTGAGCTGTAGGGTGGTAATAGATTGAATGTTCCCTTTGTGGGTGAGTTCTTAGAGCTCACTGCAGTCATTATGGCTATTAGTTGTTGTCATGGCATGGAATAATCATCAGTTGGCTTGATGAAATGAGAGGAGTTAGGGGGATTGGGTCTGTTTGTTGTATCCCAATCATAACCCTGCTGCTCTGTAGTGTGTAGTCTCTGATTGGATGTTGTACGACAGCCATCATCATCACTAACACCACAGAGCGAGGACAGTAATAGCTATGCAATCTGGTATCGACCACACTCAACCTCTCCAAATGGATGGGATGCCTCAGGATCATTCAGGTGTTTGTTTGTCTACTGTGATCTGGTCTGGTGTAGACACACTTCATGTTGTTGCTATGTTAATTATATAGTCAAGTGTGATCAAACATTCCTTAGTGGGGTGCAGGACCAATAGAAATAGAGCTGGCACTCATAAGCCCCACCACATACCTTTATTCATAAACAAACTACGTTTCCATCCTGCAAGGATCTTCGTCAGGTCACTGTGTTATTTATATATAAATATATTCACTTCTTATTATGTCTTACTGTGCAAGATATTGATCTTTCAAATAGATCCACACCATTACAGCGCCTTAGTTATAGTGCATAGACCAACAGCTACTGTTGGTTTGTAGAGAGACAGCATGTGAAACATGCTTTAGCCCGTTTAGATTGTCTGCAGTGGAAGACGAAGCTTCTCATGAAGGTTGATCCAGGCTGGTGTTCTAGCTAATCTGGCTCTAGAGAATGAGGTGAGATAAATGACTCCTGGTCCTCCAGTATACCAGGGAAAGACTGTCATACCACAGAAAGAAGTAGGAGCCAGATACTTCACAGGATGTGATGTATAAATCTGAAGCATCCGTTTACAACTTCTTCTCACCACCATATAAGACCAGTGGAGGGAAGTGGGAGAAGATGGAGCTAGATGAAACTTGGCCGACATTCCGCACATTTTCTCATTGATGAAACATTCAATCTCAATACAGTTTTCTTTTCCCCAAAACTACAATCTGTTATGAACAGAGCGCACTAAGTTTTGTAGACTTGACCCTTTAAAAAACGTTTCTAAACATTGCATTGTTTAGAAGGAGCGCAAGGACGACTTGAGTAACTTCACACACACAGTTCACAGAGTAGGCGTTCCCTAATGGAAATATGCAAATATATGTTAGAACACACCAGTAGGATCTTGCTAGCTCGTGCTTGGCTCTGCCCACCTTCTTGCTTGTTCTGCACACTATGCTTAATTTGCTCCCATTGGAAACGACGTCAATGATCTTGGGTTAGTTACCAGTTAGCGGTTAGTTACCAGCATACCTTACAAGGTGTGACGGTGATGAAGGGTCCCCCTGAGAGTTCAGCTGCAGTTAATCAAAATACACTGAACAAAAATATAAACACAACATGTAAAGTGTTGGTCACTTGTTTAATGAGCTGAATTAAAATACCACAGAAATGTTCCATACTCACGGAATTATAATTTATTTCAAATTTTGTTCACAAATTTGTACATCCCTGTTAATGAGCATTTCTCCTGCCAAGATAATCCATCCACCTGACAGGTGTGGCATTTCAATACGCTGATTAAACAGCATGATCATTACACAGGTGCACGTTGTGCAGGGGACAATAAAAGGCCGCTCTAAAATGTGCAGTTTTGTCACACAACACAATGCCACAGATGTCTCAAGTTTTGAGGGAGCGTGCAATTGGCATGCTGACTGCAGGAATGTCCACCAGAGCTGTTAACAGAGAATTGAATGTTAATGTCTTACCACCTCCAAGGTAATTACCACCTCCAAGGTCATTTTAGAGAATTTGGCAGTACGTCCAACCAGTCTCACAACTGCAGACCAAGTGTAACCACGCCAGTCCAGGACCTCCACATCCGGCTTTCACCTGTGGGATCATCTTGCACAACCAAATCATTTCTGCACAAACTGTCAGGGAAGCTCATTTGCCGTCGTCCTCACCAGGGTCTTGACCTGACTGCAGTTTGGCGTCGTAACCGATTTCAGTTGGCAAATGCTCATCTGTGAAGTGTGCTCTTCACAGATGAATATCGGTTTCAACTGTATGGGGCAACAGCTCCATTGTGTGATCGAGCGGTTTGCTTCTGTCAATGTTGTGAGCAGGGTGCCCCATGGTGGCAGTGGGGTTAGGGTATGGGCAGGCATAAGCTATGAACAACGAACACAATGGTATATTATCGATGGCAATTTGAATGTACAGAGATACTGTGATGAGATCGTGAGGCCCGACATCACCTCATGTTTATACTCACCAGACGAGTCACCCATTGAGCATGTTTGGGATGCTATGGATCGACGTGTAAGACAGTGCTATCCATATCGCCCCAATATCCAGCAACTTCGCACATCCATTGAAGAGGAGTAGGACCACCTTCCACAGGCCACAATCAACAGCCTGATCAACTCCATGCGAAGGAGATGTGTCGCGCTGCATGAGGCAAATGGTGTTCACACCAGATACTGACGGGTTTTCTGATACACGACCCTACTTTTCTTTTAAGCTTTCTGTTACCAACAGATGCATATCTATATTCCCAGTTATGTGAAATTTATAGATCCGGGCCTAATTTATTTATTTCATTTGTCTGATTTCCGTATATGAACTGTAACTCAGTAAAATATTTGAAATTGTTACATGTTGCGTTTATATTTTTTGTTCAGTACAATTTATTGAGGAATCAATAGGACCAATAGGAAGGCATCCAGGACTATTGGTGACTTCTATACATATATACTACTATACATATATACTACTATACATATATACTACTATACATATATACTACTATACATATACACTACTATACATATATACATATATACTACCATACATATATACATATATACTACTGTACATATATACTACTATACATATACACTACTATACATATATACATATATACTACTATACATATATACTACTATACATATATACTACTATACATATATACTACTATACATATACACTACTATACATATATACTACTATACATATATACTACTATACATATACACTACTATACACATATACATATATACTACTATACATATATACTACTATACATATACACTACTATACATATATACTACTATACATATATACTACTATACATATACACTACTATACACATATACATATATACTACTATACATATATACTACTATACATTTGGCAAAGCAATGGCCAACATTTAACACAGCTCAATGCCTTTGTATCTCAAGGTTTGTGTGAAGAAAAAGTCATTCGTGTTGTATCGTGCTTTCATCATCTGTGCCTGTCATGTCTCCACCCACAAACAGGTACATGACTGCACACATTGTCTGATGGGGGTCCTATCAATGCAGAGATGCCATCTCTCTGATTAAGGTGCACTGAAATGAACTAGAAAGAGGTCGTAAACCCGTCTCACAAACAGGAGTACTGTATGTACACTGGTGCTGTGATATACATGCTCAGGGGTGCTATAATTTAGAGTGAATGGGGGTGTGACAACACCAACCCCATGCTCTCTTCTGAGTCCCTTAATTCCCTGTTTCAATTCCTGTCTCTGTCATCCTGCGTCTGTCATCAGGGCTGCGTGGGGAGTAAGGAGGTGAATTCATCAGGGAAGGGAAATAGACAGAGCAGGTAGAGGGGTATGATAGACAGTAGCTCTGTGCTGCTGTGCCTGCTGCTCAGGATACTGCAGCTGAAGAACACGGCAACAGGCTAAAGGAGAGGAGAGTGTGGATGGCTGCCTGCATGCATCACACAGCCCTGACACTGAGAGAAGAGAGAGCTGTCCGTGTGTGGGGGACTGCTGTTTCCCTCTGATAAAAGCTAGCATATTGTTCCCTCTCTGGGCTCAGTCTTTCATGGTGAAACGGTTGCAGACAGAAACCAAACAGGAGCCCATGGCCAACGTACTAATCTGCTCTCTGTGAATAGAGTGGTCATGTTGTAACTGTTTGTTTAAGATGAATCTCTACAGGTTTGAGGAGTGTGTTTCCCACCTGCCTGTGAGAGGATTTCACCTGTTGGGCCAGTCCTGACAGTCAGGGTTGGGTAGGTTATTTTCTTAAAGTAATCTGTTACAGTTACTAGTTATCAGTCCAGTAATCAGATTGGATTACCCAAACTCAGTAACATAATCTGATTACTTGTCACGTTCTGACCTTTATTTCCTTTGTTTTGTATTTATTTAGTATGGTCAGGGCGTGAGTTGGGTGGGCAGTCTATGTTTATTTTTCTAGGTTTTGGGTATTTCTCTGTTTCGGCCTAGTATGGTTCTCAATCAGAGGCAGGTGTCATTAGTTGTCTCTGATTGAGAATCATACTTAGGTAGCCTGGGTTTCACTGTGTGTTTGTGGGTGATTGTTCCTGTCTCTGTGTTTGCACCAGATAGGACTGTTTAGGTTTTCGCACATTTATTGGTTTGTTAGTGTAACGATCTGAGTGTAGTGGGTGAGGAGTCAAGCGCAGGAAGCAGAGAGTTCAGGTGAGTGCTATTTTAATGCACCGACAAACGGCGAACATAAGCCAACCCTCACGAACACACAGGGCGTAATGAACAAACAAATGCCCCCAAACAGGGGGACTTAAAACGGTCCAGGGAAAACCCTCAAAATGGGAAAAACACAAAACCCATAGACGTGCACACAAGTACACTAAACAGATGGTCACAATAATTAATCCCGCACAAGGAACTCTGCGGGCCGACTGACTAATAAAGCCTACTACCTAATTCAAAACAGGTGCACTCAATCAACACATAAGGAGGGGGAGGAAAATAATCAGTAGCAGCTAGTAGGCCGGCGACGACGACCGCCGAGCGCCACCCGAACGGGAAGGGGAGTGTCCTTCGGTCGGAGTCGTGACAGTACCCCCGCGCTGACACCGGCCTCGAGGTCGACCCGGAGGACGAGGCGCAGGGCGATCCGGATGGAGGCGATGGAAATCCCTCAACATTGACGGATCCAAAATGTCCCTGGTGGGTACCCAGCACCTCTCCTCCGGACCGTACCCCTCCCAGTCCACGAGGTACTGCAGGCCCCTCACCCGGCGTCTCGAGTCCAGAATGGCCCGTATCGTATACGCCGGGGACCCCTCGATGTCCAGAGGGGGAAGAGGGACCTCCAGTACCTCACCGTCCTGTAGGGGACCAGCTACCACCGGCCTGAGGAGAGACACATGAAACGAGGGGTTAATACGATAATAGGAAGGGAGTTGTAATCGATAACACACCTCGTTTATTCTCCTCAGGACTTTGAACGGCCCTACACACTGCGAGAGCTAGACCCTGTCCCCTGGTACAAACACGGAGGCCTCACTGCGGTGGCGGTCAGCACTCCTTTTCTGCCGTCCACTAGCCTGTTGAAGGGATTCCTGGACGACCCTCCAGGTCTCTTTGGAGCGCTGCACCCATTCCTCCACCGCAGGACCGGCTGGTACCCCAACACACACTGAAAGGGGGACACATTAGTAGAGGAGTGGCGTAGTGAGTTCTGGGCCATTTCAGCCCAGGGGATGTATCTCGCCCACTCCCCTGGCCGGTCCTGGCAGTACGACCGCAGAAACCTACCCACCTCCTGGTTTACTCTCTCCACCTGCCCATTACTTTCGGGGTGATAACCGGAAGTCAGGCTGACCGAGACCCCCAGACGCTCCATGAATGCCCTCCATACTCGGGACGTGAACTGGGGGCCCCGATCAGAAACAATGTCCTCCGGCACCCCGTAGTGCCGGAAGACGTGGGTGAATAATGCCTCCGCAGTCTGTAGGGCTGTTGGGATACCGGGCAACGGGAGGAGACGGCAGGACTTAGAGAACCGATCCACAATCACCAGAACCGTGGTGTTCCCCTGAGACGGGGGAAGGTCGGTCAGGAAATCTACGGATAGATGTGACCATGGCCGTTGTGGAACGGGGAGGGGTTGTAACTTCCCTCTAGGAAGGTGCCTAGGAGCCTTACTCTGGGCGCATACCGAACAGGAGGAGAAATAAACCTTAACGTCCCTAGCCAAGGTAGGCCACCAATACCTCCCCCAAAGGCTCCCCACTGTCTTCCTCACCCCAGGGTGACCCGAGGAGGGTAGGACGTGAGCCCACCGAATCAGTTGGTCCCGAACACCAAGCGGCACGTACCTCCGCCCCGCCGGACACTGAGGAGGCGCGGGTTCAGCCCGTAACGCCCGCTCGATGTCCGAGTCCACCTCCCATACCACCGGTGCCCTCAGCTTTGAGGCCGGAAGGATGGGAGTAGGTTCGGCGGACCTATCCTCCGTGTCGTAAAGGCGAGACAGTGCGTCCGCCTTCACGTTCTGGGAGCCCGGTCTATATGATAAAGTGAACCGGAATCGAGTGAAAAACATGGCCCACCTTGCCTGCCGCGGGTTCAGTCTCCTAGCTGCCCGAATATACTCCAGATTTTGGTGGTCGGTCCAGATGAGAAAGGGGTGCTTAGCCCCCTCAAGCCAGTGTCTCCACACCTTCAGAGCCCTGACCACCGCTAACAACTCCCGGTCCCCACATCATAGTTACGCTCCGCTGGGCTGAGCTTACTCGAGAAGAAAGCGCAGGGGCGGAGTTTTGGTGGCGTACCCGAGCGCTGTGATAGCACGGCACCCACCCCAGCCTCGGACGCGTCCACCTCCACTATGAATGCTAGAGAGGGGTCCGGATGCGCCAACACGGGTGCATCCGTGAACAGCGCCCTCAACCTATTGAAAGCTCTGTCCGCCTCTGCTGACCATCGCAACCGCACCGGGCCCCCCTTTAGCAGTGAGGTAATTGGAGCTGCTACCTGGCCAAAACCCCGGATAAACCTCCGGTAGTAGTTGGCAAAACCCAAAAACCGCTGCACCTCCTTTACCGTGGTTGGAGTCGGCCAATTACGCACGGCCTTACTGCGGTCACCCTCCTTCTTCTTCACAAAAAAGAAACTTGAGAAGGGTGAAATGGAGGACCGAATGTACCCCTGTCCCAGAGACTCCGTGATATATGTCTCCATAGCCATCGTCTCCTCTTGGGACAATGGGTACACGTGACTCTTGGGAAGCGCAGCGTTACCCTGGAGATCTATCGCACTATCCCTTCCCGGTCGATGTGGTGGTAATTTAGTCGCCTTCTTTTTACTAAAAGCGATTGCCAAATCGGCATACTCGGGGGGAATGCACACTGTGGGACCCTGGTCTGGACTTTCCACCGAGGTGGCACCGACGGAAACTCCCAGGCACCTTCCAGAACACTCCTCTGACCACCCCTGGAGAACCCCCTGTTTCCACAAAATTTTAGGATTGTGCCGGGCCAGCCAGGGAATCCCTAACACCACTGGAAACGCAGGCGAATCAATAATATAGAGACTGATACGCTCCTTATGATTCCCCTGCGTTACCATGTCCAGTGGGATCGTGGTCTCCCCGACCACCCCTGACCCTAATGGTCGGCTATCTAGGGAGTGCACGGGAAAGGGAGAATCTATCGGCACAAGCGGAACACCTAATTTAATAGCAAGTCCGCGATCCATAAAGTTCCCAGCTGCGCCTGAATCGACTAGCGCCCTATGCTGGGAAGAGGGAAAACATTTAAGGAAAAAAATCAAGACAAACATGTGACCAACAGGGGGTTCTGGGTGAGTTTGGTGCTGACTCACCTGGGGTGATCGAGAAATGTTCCGCCTGCCATCTCGACTCCCAGACGGACCCCCCCAGCACCGATCGGCCGTGTGTCCTCTCCGACCACAGTTGGTGCAGAGGGAGCCTCCTCCTCTGGTACCCCTCGGCAAAGCCCCTCCCAAATCCATCGGAACAGGAGTGGAGGTGCTGGGTGGTGGAACACACAGGACCCTCTCCGAACGCCCGCGGGCAGCCAGCAGATTGTCCAGTCGGATGGACATGTCAATTAGCTCATCCAAGGAAAGAGCGGTGTCCCGACACGCTAGCTCCCTGCGGACGTCCTCCCGGAGACTACACCTGTAGTGGTTGATAAGGGCCCTGTCGTTCCACCCGGATCCTGCTGCCAAGGTACGGAACTCCAACGCGTAATCCTGGGCGCTCCTCTTCTCCTGCTGGAGATGGAATAGTCGTTCTCCCGCCGCTCGGCCATCTGGAGGATGGTCAAACACGGCGCGGAAGCGGCGAGAAAACTCGGGGTAGTGCTCCTTAGCTGAGTCTGGGCCATTCCAAACTGCATTTGCCCACTCCAGAGCACGACCCGTGAGGCAGGAGATGAGGACATTCACCCTCTCCGCTCCCGAGGGAGTAGGTCTGACGGTGGCCAGGTACAGTTCTAACTGGAGTAAGAACCCCTGGCACCCTGCTGCCGCTCCATCGTAGACCCTCGGGAGCGTAAGACGGAGGGTGCTGGAGTCGGGAGATGGGGAGTCCTGAGGAGGGGGGGCCGAAGGTGGAGAGGGGAGACCGCTTCTCTCCCATCGGTCCATTCTCTCCATCACCAGATCCATCGCCGTTCCGATCCGATGGAGAACAGTGGTGTGATGTAGAACCCTCTCTTCCATCGATGGGAGGGGAGTGGCTGTTGCTCCTGCTGACTCGGCGAACATAAGCCAACCCTCACGAACACACAGGGCGTAATGAACAAACAAATGCCCCCAAACAGGGGGACTTAAAACGGTCCAGGGAAAACCCTCAAAATGGGAAAAACACAAAACCCATAGACGTGCACACAAGTACACTAAACAGATGGTCACAATAATTAATCCCGCACAAGGAACTCTGCGGGTCGACTGACTAATAAAGCCTACTACCTAATTCAAAACAGGTGCACTCAATCAACACATAAGGAGGGGGAGGAAAATAATCAGTAGCAGCTAGTAGGCCGGCGACGATGACCGCCGAGCGCCACCTGAACGGGAAGGGGAGTGTCCTTCGGTCGGAGTCGTGACAGTTAGTTATTTCATGTCTAGTTCCTTTATGAAAGAACATGAATAACCACCACGCTGCATTTAGGTCCGCTTCTCCTTCACCACAGGAAAACCCTTACATTACTTTCCATTACTTGTGGATGACTTTCCCCTTAAGAGGCATTAGAAGAAGTCAAAAAGGATCCATCAAACACATTTGGTGTGTTATTGTAGTAGTCTTTGACTTATGGTCAGACTCGTTCAGCTGGAACTTAAATGTGCTCCTTTTTTTAACACTGCATTGAATGGCAGAAAGGTATCAATGTATTTTTTTCTGTTGTTGTAACTGATTACAGTTACAGTTATTTTTCAATCGGATCACATGTAATCAGTTACGCACCAACCCTGCTGACAGTGCATTAGCTAGGCCTCAGGGTGTTGTGGATAGTGGTCACTACAACCCTATCTGTCACAGTACTCTAGTCTAGAGTATCATCCTGGTCCCCTGGCAGAGAGAGAGTCCACACGACAGAGGAATGGACAGAGACAACACTCCACTGATTTGAGAGTGCATGTGGTGTGTGCCTGTGTCTGTATGTACACTACTGTTCAAAAGTTTGGGGTCACTTAGAAATGTCCTTGTATTTGAAAGAAAAGCAAAAAAATTTTGTCCATTAAAATAACATCAAATCGATCAAAAATACAATGTAGACATTGTTAATGTTGTAAATGACTACTGTATCTGGAAAACAGCTGATTTTTCATGGAATATCTACTTAGGTATACAGAGGCCCTTGATCAGCAACCGTCACGCCTGTGTTCCAATGGCTAATCCAAGTTTACCATTTTAAAAGGCTAATTGATCAGAAGAAAACCCTTTTGCAATTATGTTAGCACAGCTGAAAACTGTTGTTCTGATTAAAGAAACAATAAAACTGGCCTTCTTTAGAATGGTATCTGGAGCATCAGCGTTTGTGGGTTCGATTGCAGGCTCAAAATGGCCAGAAACAAAGAGCTTTCTTCTGAAACTCGTCAGTCTATTCTTGTTCTGAGAAATGAAGGCTACTACTCCCCCTTCCAGTACCCTGTAGCCCTCTACCTACTCCCCCTTCCAGTGCCCTGTAGCCCTCTACCTACTCCCCCTTCCAGTACCCTGTAGCCCTCTACCTTCTCCCACTTCCAGTACCCTGTAGCCCTCTACCTTCTCCCACTTCCAGTACCCTGTAGCCCTCTACCTACTCCCCCTTCCAGTACCCTGTAGCCCTCTACCTACTCCCCCTTCCAGTACCCTGTAGCCCTCTACCTACTCCCCCTTCCAGTACCCTGTAGCCCTCTACCTACTCCCCTTCCAGTACCCTGTAGCCCTCTACCCACTCCCCTGCCCCTTCCAGTACCCTGTAGCCCTCTACCTACTCCCCCTTCCAGTACCCTGTAGCCCTCTACCTACTCCCCCTTCCAGTACCCTGTAGCCCTCTACCTACTCCCCCTTCCAGTGCCCTGTAGCCCTCTACCTACTCCCCTGCCAGTACCCTGTAGCCCTCTACCTTCTCCCACTTCCAGTACCCTGTAGCCCTCTACCTTCTCCCACTTCCAGTACCCTGTAGCCCTTTACCTACTCCCCCTTCCAGTACCCTGTAGCCCTCTACCCACTCCCCTTCCAGTACCCTGTAGCCCTCTACCTACTCCCCTTCCAGTACCCTGTAGCCCTCTACCTACTCCCCCTTCCAGTACCCTGTAGCTCTCTACCTACTCCCCTGCTCTTTCCAGTACCCTGTAGCCATCTACCTACTCCCCTTCCAGTACCCTGTAGCCATCTACCTACTCCCCTTCCAGTACCCTGTAGCCCTCTACCTACTCCCCTTCCAGTACCCTGTAGCCCTCTACCTACTCCCCCTTCCAGTACCCTGTAGCCCTCTACCTACTCCCCTTCCAGTACACTGTAGCGCTCTACCTACTCCCCTGCTCCTTCAAGTACCCTGTAGCCTTCTACCTACTCCCCTTCCAGTACCCTGTAGCCCTCTACCTACTCCCCTTCCAGTGCCCTGTAGCCCTCTACCTACTCCCCATTCCAGTACCCTGTAGCCCTCTACCTTCTCCCACTTCCAGTACCCTGTAGCTCTCTACCTACTCCCCTGCTCCTTCAAGTACCCTGTAGCCATCTACCTACTCCCCCTTCCAGTACCCTGTAGCCATCTACCTACTCCCCTTCCAGTACCCTGTAGCCCTCTACCTACTCCCCCTTCCAGTACCCTGTAGCCCTCTACCTACTCCCCCTTCCAGTACCCTGTAGCCCTCTACCTACTCCCCTTCCAGTACACTGTAGCGCTCTACCTACTCCCCTGCTCCTTCAAGTACCCTGTAGCCTTCTACCTACTCCCCCTTCCAGTACCCTGTAGCCCTCTACCTACTCCCCCTTCCAGTGCCCTGTAGCCCTCTACCTACTCCCCATTCCAGTACCCTGTAGCCCTCTACCTTCTCCCACTTCCAGTACCCTGTAGCTCTCTACCTACTCCCCCTGCTCCTTCAAGTACCCTGTAGCCTTCTACCCACTCCCCCTTCCAGTACCCTGTAGCTCTCTACCTACTCCCCCTTCCAGTACCTTGTAGCCCTCTACCTACTCCTCCTTCCAGTGCCCTGTAGCCCTCTACCTACTCCCCCTTCCAGTACCCTGTATCCCTCTACCTACTCCCCCTTCCAGTGCCCTGTAGCCCTCTACCTACTCCCCAATCCAGTACCCTGTAGCCCTCTACCATCTCTCACTTCCAGTACCCTGTAGCCCTCTACCTTCTCCCACTTCCAGTACCCTGTAGCCATCTACCTACTCCCCCTTCCAGTACCCTGTAGCCCTCGACCTACTCCCCCTTCCAGTACCTTGTAGCCCTCTACCTTCTCCCACTTCCAGTACCCTGTAGCCCTCTACCTTCTCCCACTTCCAGTACCCTGTAGCCCTCTACCTACTCCCCCTTCCAGTACCCTGTAGCCATCTACCTACTCCCCCTTCCAGTACCCTGTAGCTCTCTACCTACTCCCCCTGCTCCTTCAAGTACCCTGTAGCCTTCTACCCACTCCCCCTTCCAGTACCCTGTAGCACTCTACCTACTCCCCCTTCCAGTACCCTGTAGCCCTCTACCTACTCCCCTTCCAGTACCCTGTAGCCCTCTACCTACTCCCCCTTCCAGTACCCTGTAGCCCTCTACCTACTCCCCCTTCCAGTACCCTGTAGCCCTCTACCTACTCCCTCTTCCAGTACCCTGTAGCTCTCTACCTACTCCCCTTCCAGTACCCTGTAGCCCTCTACCTACTCCCCCTTCCAGTACCCTGTAGCCCTCTACCTACTCCCCCTTCCAGTACCCTGTAGCTCTCTACCTACTCCTCCTGCTCCTTCAAGTACCCTGTAGCCTTCTACCCACTCCCCTTCCAGTACCCTGTAGCTCTCTACCTACTCCCCCTTCCAGTACCCTGTAGCCCTCTACCTACGCCCCTTCCAGTGCCCTGTAGCCCTCTACCTACTCCCCCTTCCAGTACCCTGTAGCCCTTTACCTACTCCCCGTCCAGTACCCTGTAGCCCTCTACCTACTCCCCCTTCCAGTACCCTGTAGCCCTCTACCTACTCCCCTTCCAGTGCCCTGTAGCCCTCTACCTACTCCCCCTTCCAGTATCCTGTAGCCCTCTACCTACTCCCCCTTCCAGTATCCTGTAGCCCTCTACCTACTCCCCCTTCCAGTACCCTGTAGCCCTCTACCTACTCCCCCTTCCAGTACCCTGTAGCCCTCTACCTACTCCCCTTCCAGTACCCTGTAGCCCTCTACCTACTCCCTCTTCCAGTACCCTGTAGCCCTCTACCTACTCCCCTTCCAGTACCCTGTAGCCCTCTACCTACTCCCCCTTCCAGTACCCTGTAGCCCTCTACCTACTCCCCCTTCCAGTACCCTGTAGCTCTCTACCTACTCCTCCTGCTCCTTCAAGTACCCTGTAGCCTTCTACCCACTCCCCTTCCAGTACCCTGTAGCTCTCTACCTACTCCCCCTTCCAGTACCCTGTAGCCCTCTACCTACGCCCCCTTCCAGTGCCCTGTAGCCCTCTACCTACTCCCCTTCCAGTACCCTGTAGCCCTTTACCTACTCCCCGTCCAGTACCCTGTAGCCCTCTACCTACTCCCCCTTCCAGTACCCTGTAGCCCTCTACCTACTCCCCCTTCCAGTGCCCTGTAGCCCTCTACCTACTCCCCCTTCCAGTATCCTGTAGCCCTCTACCTACTCCCCTTCCAGTATCCTGTAGCCCTCTACCTACTCCCCCTTCCAGTACCCTGTAGCCCTCTACCTACTCCCCTTCCAGTACCCTGTAGCCCTCTACCTACTCCCCTGCTCCTTCCAGTACCCTGTAGCTCTCTACCTACTCCCCCTGCTCCTTCCAGTACCCTGTATCTCTCTACCTACTCCCCCTGCTCCTTCCAGTACCCTGTAGCTCTCTACCTACTCCCCCTGCTCCTTCCAGTACCCTGTAGCCTTCTACCCACCTCCCCTTCCAGTGCCCTGTAGCTCTCTACCCAGTTTGAGAAGTCTAAGAACATTCCAGTCTATGCACTCCACCGACATCGACCTTTCAAAACCAGTCCAGCATACCCAGGGCTTAACTAGGTGTTAGAGGGACTTGCCTAGTTAAATAAAGGTTAAATAAAAAATTGAAAAAAGTGTTAGAGGGACAGGGGAGAGGGGAGAGAGCAAAAACCACAGCATTTCAACAATGGATTTTTCTGTCAATCCAATTTTAATTGGGTGGCTCTGAGTCCATCATTACACAGTTGGGTTGAGGCATCACTTTACCTACTGTAGGTAAGGATGGTACAGGACTATACTGAACTTCCTCAAACCGCTAGTGTGCTGTGTGTGTAGGTGTGTATAGGCCGGCCTAGCTTGTACAGTGCCTTGCAAAAGTATTCGGCCCCCTTGAACTTTGCGACCTTTTGCCACATTTCAGGCTTCAAACATAAAGATATAAAACTGTATTTTTTTGTGAAGAATCAACAAAAAGTGGGACACAATCATGAAGTGGAACAACATTTATTGGATATTTCAAACTTTTTTAACAAATCAAAAACTGAAAAATTGGGCGTGCAAAATTATTCAGCCCCTTTACTTTCAGTGCAGCAAACTCTCTCCAGAAGTTCAGTGAGGATCTCTGAATGATCCAATGTTGACCTAAATGACTAATGATGATAAATACAATCCACCTGTGTGTAATCAAGTCTCCGTATAAATGCACCTGCACTGTGATAGTCTCAGAGGTCCGATAAAAGCGCAGAGAGCATCATGAAGAACAACAAACACACCAGGCAGGTCCGAGATACTGTTGTGAAGAAGTTTAAAGCCGGATTTGGATACAAAAAGATTTCCCAAGCTTTAAACATCCCAAGGAGCACTGTGCAAGCGATAATATTGAAATGGAAGGAGTATCAGACCACTGCAAATCTACCAAGACCTGGCCGTCCCTCTAAACTTTCAGCTCATACAAGGAGAAGACTGATCAGAGATGCAGCCAAGAGGCCCATGATCACTCTGGATGAACTGCAGAGATCTACAGCTGAGGTGGGAGACTCTGTCCATAGGACAACAATCAGTCGTATATTGCACAAATCTGGCCTTTATGGAAAGGTGGCAAGAAGAAAGCCATTTCTTAAAGATATCCATAAAAAGTGTCGTTTAAAGTTTGCCACAAGCCACCTGGGAGACACACCAAACATGTGGAAGAAGGTGCTCTGGTCAGATGAAACCAAAATTGAACTTTTTGGCAACAATGTAAAACGTCATGTTTGGCGTAAAAGCAACACAGCTCATCACCCTGAACACACCATCCCCACTGTCAAACATGGTGGTGGCAGCATCATGGTTTGGGCCTGCTTTTCTTCAGCAGGGACAGGGAAGATGGTTAAAATTGATGGGAAGATGGATGGAGCCAAATACAGGACCATTCTGGAAGAAAACCTGATGGAGTCTGCAAAAGACCTGAGACTGGGACGGAGATTTGTCTTCCAACAAGATAATGATCCAAAACATAAAGCAAAATCTACAATGGAATGGTTCAAAAATAAACATATCCAGGTGTTAGAATGGCCAAGTCAAAGTCCAGACCTGAATCCAATCGAGAATCTGTGGAAAGAACTGAAAACTGCTGTTCACAAATGCTCTCCATCCAACCTCACTGAGCTCGAGCTGTTTTGCAAGGAGGAATGGGAAAAGATTTCAGTCTCTCGATGTGCAAAACTGATAGAGACATACCCCAAGCGACTTACAGCTGTAATCGCAGCAAAAGGTGGCGCTACAAAGTATTAACTTAAGGGGGCTGAATAATTTTGCACGCCCAATTTTTCCGTTTTTGATTTGTTAAAAAAGTTTGAAATATCCAATAAATGTCGTTCCACTTCATGATTGTGTCCCACTTGTTGTTGATTCTTCACAAAAAAATACAGTTTTATATCTTTATGTTTGAATCCTGAAATGTGGCAAAAGGTCGCACATTTCAAGGGGTCCGAATACTTTCGCAAGGCACTGTATGTTGTTTGTACATGCATGCTTCTTCGTCTGTATATTGTCTGTGTATATCATCATCACTGTACTGGATCAGAGAGTGAATGGATCACTATTTATCACTCCCTTATGATGAGATGGCCAGGGAGTGATCTATTCATCAGACTGTAGCCGTGGCGACATGCTTGGCAAGGCCACCATGCTGTGTCAAGCGATGCAGGAGCTGACGTGACCTGAATCCCAGAGAGACACCTTTGTATTCTCCCTGACACACTCAGCCGTGACCAATCACGCTGAGTTCAAGTGCAATTGAGGCTGGAACAACAGTTCCCAGAGGGCCACACTGCATCTGTTAACAAACCATGCATTTTTTTATCCCTGGCAGGGGAATTCCCCCTGCTTCAATATCCATTATTCAAACTGTAATACTGTATAAACCACTGTAGTGGTTATTATGACCATCATGAAGCCAATGAGAAAAATCACAACTCTGTGCTTTTCAGTTTTCCCTCTTAAACCAGAGGTTAAATGTGTACAATATATTGCGCATAAATCTAGAGGGTGGTAGCTAGCCTGATGATCCATATTCATTAGACAGGGGACTGCTTCAAGGAGAAATAGTATATATAAATAGTGCCAGGCGTTAATGTAATGGCAGGGGTCAGAGGGGTAATCATATATATAAATAGTGCCAGGCGTTAATGTAATGGCAGGGGTCAGAGGGGTAATCATATATATAAATAGTGCCAGGCGTTAATGTAATTGCAGATTCTAGCTTTAAGGAGGTCAAAGAAGAGTCATTACTGAGAACCTCTGACATTACACACTCAGCCTAGATAAGATAACAATTCATATCAAGTCCAGTCGAGATATGTTCAATTTTGTTAGTGATAGCGTGGTCAAGAATAACGTTAAATGTTAGTTATTGTCTGAGCTTCAGTGACACTGAGGTGGCGTTAATGGCGCCTGAGGTTTGGAAATCTCCAGACCTCTGGTGAAAAATAGACAAGAACAATCATAGGGAACAGTCACCGCAAGTCTCTTTTTTATAGACGCTTTGTCCTTCAGCCAGTGAAGTAACAGGTGGTTGAAACCTGGGTGGTAGACTGAGCATATTATCTGAGCACTGGCTCAGTCCGTGGGCAGTAACAGGTGGTTGAAACCTGGGTGGTAGACTGAGCATATTATCTGAGCACTGGCTCAGTCCGTGGGCAGTAACAGGTGGTTGAAACCTGGGTGGTAGACTGAGCATATTATCTGAGCACTGGCTCAGTCCGTGGGCAGTAACAGGTGGTTGAAACCTGGGTGGTAGACTGAGCATATTATCTGAGCACTGGCTCAGTCCGTGGGCAGTAACCGGTGGTTGAAACCTGGGTGGTAGACTGAGCATATTATCTGAGCACTGTCTCAGTCCGTGGGCAGTAACAGGTGGTTGAAACCTGGGTGGTAGACTGAGCATATTATCTGAGCACTGGCTCAGTCCGTGGGCAGTAACAGGTGGTTGAAACCTGGGTGGTAGACTGAGCATATTATCTGAGCACTGTCTCAGTCCGTGGGCAGTAACAGGTGGTTGAAACCTGGGTGGTAGACTGAGCATATTATCTGAGCACTGGCTCAGTCCGTGGGCAGTAACAGGTGGTTGAAACCTGGGTGGTAGACTGAGCATATTATCTGAGCACTGGCTCAGTCCGTGGGCAGTAACCGGTGGTTGAAACCTGGGTGGTAGACTGAGCATATTATCTGAGCACTGTCTCAGTCCGTGGGCAGTAACAGGTGGTTGAAACCTGGGTGGTAGACTGAGCATATTATCTGAGCACTGGCTCAGTCCGTGGGCAGTAACAGGTGGTTGAAACCTGGGTGGTAGACTGAGCATATTATCTGAGCACTGTCTCAGTCCGTGGGCAGTAACAGGTGGTTGAAACCTGGGTGGTAGACTGAGCATATTATCTGAGCACTGGCTCAGTCCGTGGGCAGTAACAGGTGGTTGAAATCTGGGTGGTAGACTGAGCATATTATCTGATCACTGGCTCAGTCCGTGGGCAGTAACAGGTGGTTGAAACCTGGGTGGTAGACTGTACATATTATCTGATCACTGGCTCAGTCCGTGGGCAGTAACAGGTGGTTGAAACCTGGGTGGTAGACTGAGCATATTATCTGAGCACTGGCTCAGTCCGTGGGCAGTAACAGGTGGTTGAAACCTGGGTGGTAGACTGAGCATATTATCTGAGCACTGGCTCAGTCCGTGGGCAGTAACAGGTGGTTGAAACCTGGGTGGTAGACTGAGCATATTATCTGAGCACTGGCTCAGTCCGTGGGCAGTAACAGGTGGTTGAAACCTGGGTGGTAGACTGAGCATATTATCTGAGCACTGGCTCAGTCCGTGGGCAGTAACAGGTGGTTGAAACCTGGGTGGTAGACTGAGCATATTATCTGATCACTGGCTCAGTCCGTGGGCAGTAACAGGTGGTTGAAACCTGGTTGGTAGACTGAGCATATTTTCTGAGCACTGGCTCAGTCCGTGGGCAGTAACAGGTGGTTGAAACCTGGGTGGTAGACTGAGCATATTATCTGAGCACTGGCTCAGTCCGTGGGCAGTAACAGGTGGTTGAAACCTGGGTGGTAGACTGAGCATATTATCTGAGCACTGGCTCAGTCCGTGGGCAGTAACAGGTGGTTGAAATCTGGGTGGTAGACTGAGCATATTATCTGATCACTGGCTCAGTCCGTGGGCAGTAACAGGTGGTTGAAATCTGGGTGGTAGACTGAGCATATTATCTGATCACTGGCTCAGTCCGTGGGCAGTAACAGGTGGTTGAAATCTGGGTGGTAGACTGAGCATATTATCTGATCACTGGCTCAGTCCGTGGGCAGTAACAGGTGGTTGAAATCTGGGTGGTAGACTGAGCATATTATCTGATCACTGGCTCAGTCCGTGGGCAGTAACAGGTGGTTGAAATCTGGGTGGTAGACTGAGCATATTATCTGAGCACTGGCTCAGTCTGTGGGCAGTAATGGATTTGACGCCTGAAATAACAACTTGCTTAGACTTGACAAATGGCAATTCTCATTTACAAACATTCTCCATTCTTTTGTTGCAGCTTAATCTTTTGATTACAAGGTTACAGGGTGACACGAGCCACTCGAAACCGTCCTCATCATTATCATCAATTTTCCTTTTCTCATTCCCTCTACCTTTTTTCATAAGGTTGCCCTGGTAACAGGAACACCAGCTGTCCGGCCCAGCTGTAGGCCAGGTGTGAGCAGGGCCGTTAGCAAGGGGAAACCTTTTCTTTAAGACTGAGCTGTTGTGAAGATTTGGCTTTACCCACGGAATCAAAACCAATTAGATGTGGAAAGTGAACCTGTCCGATCCTGCTCTGGAAACCAAAAGAAAACTTCCTTGTGGGAATAGAAAGGCAAGGAGCTGAGACCGCCACAACAGCTCTAATGATGCTATTAGTGCTATAGCGGGGGACAATTCATCAGAGAAGTGATTAGCGTTAACTTGTGTAGAGCGTTGGACCATCAGTCAGGGGCTCTATGCAGAACTCTGTAACACAGTCAATTACTGGATGCACATGTGTGTTCCAAACATGGCCACCTGTTCCTATAGTAAGGTATGAGTTAGATGTGATGAAACAGAAATACAAAACAACAATATTGAAAAACACAATGGAAATATGTGCATGTGTGTGCATGAGTCTGTCTTCACTTCATGATCACCCTAAGCCACAAAGAGGCAGATACTGTACATTGTCAACAAGACACAGGAATAGGCTAATTAACCCATAAACAAGCGTTGCTACCTGTGAGTATCCTCTTAACACCACAGGAATATCAACAGACAGAAAACCAAACAGCCACATAGAGCTTTGAAAACTGTTGATGGAAAATGGTCACAGTTAGGCAGAGAGAGCAGCTTTCCATAAATATAGATAATTGGTTTGACCTGAACCTTGATGCACAGCTTAGTATTTAGTATTTATTAGAACCCCCAATTAGCTGCTGCCAAGGCAACACAACAAACAACAAATACATAACATACATAAATATACACTACAGTTGAAAACCACTTTTTCTTTTTAGAAGACCAGCATCCCGGAGTCGCGTCTTTACTGTTGACGTTGAGACTGGTGTTTTGCGGGTACTATTTAATGAAGCTGCCAGTTGAGGACTTGTGAGGTGTCTTTTTCTCAAACTAGACACTCTAATGTACTTGTCCCTTTGCTCAGTTGTGCACCGCGGCATCCCCCTCCTCTTTCTATTCTGGTTAGAGCCAGTTTGCGCTGTTCTGTGAAGGGAGTAGTACACAGTGTTGTACGAGTTCTTCAGTTTCCTGGCAATTTCTCACATGGAATAGCCTTCATTCCTCAGAACAAGAATAGACTGATGAGTTTCAGAAGAAAGTTCTTTGTTTCTGGCCATTTTGAGACTGTAATCGAACCCACAAACGTTGATGCTCCAGATACTCAACTAGTCTAAAGAAGGCAAGTTTTATTGCTTCTTCAATCAGAACAACAGTTTTCAGCTGTGCTAACATAATTGCAAAAGAGTTTTTTAATGATCAATTAGCCTTTTAAAATGATAAACTTGGATTAGCTAACACAACGTGCCATTGGATCACAGGAGTGATGGTTGCTGATAATAGGCCTCTGTAAGCCTACTGTATGTAGATATTCCATTAAAAATCATCGGTTTCGAGCTACAATAGTCATTTACAACATTAACAAAATTTACACTGATCGATTTGATGTTATTTTAATGGACTTTTTTTGTTGCTTTTCTTTCAAAAACAAGGACATTTCTAAGTGACCCCAAACTTTGAACGGTATTACAGCCTGAATTCAAAATGAATTAAATATGTTTTTCTCACCCATCTAACGTTACATATGATAGCCCATAATGGCAAAGTAAAAACATGGTTTTAGAAATGTTGGTATATTTATTGAAATTGAAATACAGAAATATAAATTGACATTATTATTCACACCCCTGAATCAATACACGCTCGAAATCACCTTTGGCAGCTATTCAAGCTGTGAGCCTTTCTGGGTAAATCTCTAAGAGCTCTGCACATCTGGATTGTTCAATATTTGCCCTGTATAATTTTTTTTCAAAATTCTTCAAGCTCTGTCAAATTGGTTGCTGATCATTGCTAGACAACCATTTTCAAGTCTGGCCATAGATTTTCAAGCAGATTTAAGTCAAAACTGTAACATGGCCACACAGGAACATTCAGTGTCTTCTTGGTAAGCAACTCCAGTGTCAATTTGGCATTGTGTTTTAGGTTATTTTCCTGATGAAAGGTGAATTCATCTCCCATTGTCTGGTGGAAAGCAGGAGCCATTATGTACATTTTTTATCCTGAAAAACTCCACAGTCCTTAATGATTACAAGCATACTCATAACATGATGCAGCCACCACTATGCTTGAAAATATGAATAGTGGTACTTAGTAATGTGCTGTATTGGATTTACTACAAACATAACATTTTGTATTCAGGACAAAACATGTATTTATATATGCAGGCTTTTTTCTTTTCACTCTGTCAATTAGGTTAGTATTGTGGAGTAACTACAATGTTGTTTACTCCTATCACAACCATTAAACTCTGTAACTGTTTAAGGTCTTTATTTTAACAAAACTAACACAATGGTCAATCTAAGCACTGCGAGGTAGCGCTATAGGTTCAGGGGTGTGCCAGATTTTTTTTGCTATTTTCACTATTACAATTATCGGCGCACTTGCTGGCTTTGGCACGAAAGGACTTTGATAAATAAGCAACTTGTGGGTGTGTCGATGCTCGGCCCCTTACTGGCCAATCAGAACATGCTCCATGGTGAAATATGTGGTTCCTTCTTGTTGTGTATTTACAGTCTTACTTATTGCCTTGGAATCAACTCCAATGATAGTCCGTTATAGTTTGTTAAATGGCTTACAGAAACGACAAAATGTAGACCTGTACAAAACCGATTTAAAAAAAAATAGAAATAGCACACATAGAACAGATCTACTGCTTCTTAGACTTGCTTTCAAGTAGAATGATAGATCTATAACAAACATTTCTATGTGAATTTGGTCAGGTTGCCCAAAAAGTTACATATTGCCACTTTAACTTGAAACCATTTGCAGTCCACATTGTTATAAGTAATTGCATGGCTTCAATAGCATTCACACTGATATAGGGGCTCCTACTGTAAATTGCATTATGTTTGAGCATGGACATGCCAAACATTGTCAATTAGCAAGATTACATAATTGATAAGGCCTAAAAAGAGAACGAATAATTCTGATCAAATTCTTCAAATAAAAATGTTTTAAACACCCTGTTTTAAATGTCACCCTTACAGGCACCATCATTTCTCCATGTGGTCATATAATATTAAAACAACGCAGACTATGGAGGGTTTAACGCACATACAGTAGCTGGGCAAATATCCTATATAAATTGAAAGGGAGAATGTCCACTCACCGTTATACTGCTCCCAAATAGGCCTATGTTTTACTAACATAATGGGAACCATTTCAGAGACCAGATAGCATTCACACATCTACAGAAGTTTCATTGCAAGCGTGCCACGGACGTTGTCACCATAATACCAAGAAGGTGAATCATTCTGATAAGTTTAGTTGTAATAAAAATGTAACCAAAAACAACAACAAGAATAAATACATGTAAAACCTAATAATATGATAAAATCAGCAGGATGAAAAAGACAGGCTGTTGAACCAGCCTTCTCTATATTAGGCCTAAGGGACAGCTTGGGTTTTGAACATACTGTATGAAACAGAAAACAAGCTACTTTTACAGGTTATTGACACATTATATAAATAACAGGTTCACCCTATTGACTGAGGTTCTCATCTCTCCTTTCATGATGGGCATAGACACCAAGCCAACATCATGGAGGGGGTTTAAGCATGTCCAAAACAGGACCTGCATGGCTAAAATAATGTGTGGCTGCCTGCAATGCACTGATAAAAAGGAAATGTCAGCTCACTGTTTTACTCCTCTCAAACTTGATATTTTAATTTCCAAGCTGTCTCAAGCGCCAAACCCTTTATCAACAGTCTTGACTACTTCACGACTGCATTGGGCGACCTAAAAAACAGCCTTCATTGAGATGAGGGGAGGCTATGCTTGGTTTTAAATGTTTTTAACTGAATTGGAAAGAAACAGTTATTTTTTATGTTTCTAAATACAAAGCATTACAGGCACTGAAAGCACATCAGGCTACTATTGTTACATATGCATATACGCTGTCACGACTTCCGCCGAAGTCGGTCCCTCTCCTTGTTTGGGCAGCGTTCGGCGGTTGACATCGCAGGCCTTCTAGCCACCGCAGATCCACTTTTCATTTTCCATTTGTTTTGTCTTAGTCTTACACACCTGGTTTCACTCACCCAATTACCTGTTTATTATTTAACCCTCTGTTCCCCATGTTTGTTTGTGAGTGATTGTTCTTTGTAAATCGGTCCGTTATTGTGGGCTCGTATATTTGCCTTGTATTTTTGTATTTTTGAGAAAAGTACGTTGATTACTCATTTCTGCTGTCCTGCGCCTCACTCTCTACACCAGCTACACACATGACCACATTACATACGCACTGTACGCCACAGCTGGATAGGCTACGTTTCTGCTGTCAAAATTCATGCCATAACCAGCTATGTTACCGCTAAAACCAGTTTTTGTTGGTCTTAAATATCCCTATTAGCGCTGCTTGAAATTAGCACTTTGCATCATGTTTTTAAGGACACACCCCAAATATGTCCCTCCCATCTGAGTGGGAACTGGCATTAGGGCTAGAAAATGGCAGTGCACCAGTTTTTACATGACAAAATTGCAAACTAACGTGTGTTTGACACTAGCGCTGGCTTAACGCCAGCTGAAAATAGAGCCCATAAAATAGAGCCCTTTGGCTCTCTGGTCTGTGTGGTTGAATATGTAGTTGAAATTCACTGCTCGACTGAGGGACCTTACAGATAACTGTAAGTATGGGGTACAGAGATGAGGTAGTCATAAAAAAAACAATGTTAAGCACTATTATTGCACATACAGTCCATGCAACTTATAATGTGACTTGCTTAGCAAATGTGGCCGACCGGCTCGATTCGGAGAACAGCTCACTCTGACCATTTTACTCACCCTAGCTGAGCTGGTTAGGCAGTTATCCAGAGCGTTGGTGACTGCAACTGTGCTGCTGGCAACAATTTAATCACGCTTTCTGACAACATTTACTGACTCCGGCCATATTCAATGGGTATTGAGCATTCGTAAATTCGTAAATTATTCTGCACTCTGGCACACTAAGACGAGAGTGCTCTGAAATCGGAGTAGATAGCCACATCGAATTTACAAGCTACGTCTATCAATAGCTGTCATGTCGCAGTGACATCATGAACATTCTATTGAAATGGATTCTTGCAAAGTGGAGTCTGTTGTAAAGACATGTAGCTAGCTAGCTAAACAATGAACCATAATCCCAACTCGTGACATTACTACCCTGCTTGAATCTGAAGGTAGCTAATCAACAGGGTTTAATGTTAGCTAGTTAATGTTAGGCTATACCTAGCAAAGCAAATGGCTCTACACTACACAGATCATACACGTAACGTTAGCGAGCCAGGCAACTAATGTTAGCTAGCTAGCTAACAGTACACTTTAACTTGAAATGAAAACAACTTTCTGACAAAATGAAAAACATATCATATCTGAAAATGTAGCTAGCTAGACTATCTTACCCGTATACATGGATGGACGCTTCTCCTTCTCTGTCACAGATGCCATGGTTGCCCTTAGATTGAAGATGTAATCTGGAGACAGGTCTGACAACAGCCTTCTGTGTGTTCTCTTTTACACTCCGTCTGCAAATTTGCAATCAAACAGCAAAATTTTCTCTATCTCCTTATCTATCATACACTAATTCCAATTATTTCAAAACTCAGTCCTCCAGAAAGTAGAGAGCATCACTTATGCAGTTCTACTACTATATATTTTTTTAAAGCCGCGTTAGACACGATTACCTACACATACTGACCAGCTCAAATAGACAGAATTGTGCTGCATGGCACAATCCAAACACATCTCTCGGAATGTCCATCCTACTCATTATCTCAGCCAATCAAGGCTAGCAGGAAGGTTGCTGACTTTTTCTGTGGCTAAACCAACTAGGCTCATAATTTAAGAATTGTATTGGTATTTACAGGTGACATACAAGTTTGTTATTAAAGCACATGAAAGTTCACATGTTCCAGAACGCATTTCTGCCAAAAAACGCATTTTGGCTTTCCTGTGACATACACCTAGTTTCCTGAAACAGGTCACAAATTGTTACTCCCGAACTTATTTAGACTTGCCACAAGAAAGGGGTTGAATACTTATTGACTCGAGCAATTTCAGATTTTCATTTTTGATTAATTTATAAACATGTCTAAAAACATAATTCCACTTTGACATTATGAAGTATTGTGTGTAAGCCAGTGACCAACAATCTCAATTTTCTCTCCCGAGCCCGTACGGGAGTTGTAGCGATGAGACAAGATAGTAATTACTAACAATTGGATACCACGAAATTGAGGAGAAAAGGGGGTAAAATGTTTTTTTACAAATAAAAAAATATATGTGCCTCACAGTTGAAATGGACCAGGTGACCCTGATATCTTCCAGCTATGAATGATTGATGGATGCATTCAGAGTACAGAGGCTCTACTAACATGTCTTCACAAAACATCATGTCTGTCTTTAAGGAGAGGGGGATAGAAGGGAAGAGAGTGAGAGAGAGCCAGAAGGAGAGAGAAAGAAAGGGAATGGTAGAGAAGGGGAATAGTATATATTTTTTAAACAACAGAAAAAGATCATGGAGAGTGCTGGAAATATCAAGTATGATATTGGCAAGGATCTGAGCAAAAAGATAAGGGGAGCTGAGAGATGGAGAGGACTAGTTATCTTTGGCAGAGGCAAGCTTCGGGGACAGACATACTGTAGAGTTGGAGCACTTCAAATCTCTACAGTGAACAGCTTGCACTCGGGTTGTGCAATTGTAACACATTCCACACCCACCCTCCCAATTCCGCATTAATACATGCTTTATTTCATTCATGAAGTGTGCTTTACTCTGTCACTCGAGCTTTGTAGGATTCCTAACCTATTCCAACCTCTCAAATCTCTCATGGTGCAAAACAGCCATACAAAAACACACAACAACTTGGCCCAGGGAGAATATTTCAACTCTGACACCATAGAAAGATCCTGGCGTGATCATTAGGAAACAAAAGAAAACAAACTCAGTTGGAAGTTCTCTTTTTCCTCTTCAAATCTCCTGCCAGCTTGAAGGCTCCAGGCTGGCATTAGCATAATACCCCCGTCTTCCATTCGTCTCCGTTCCTATTGGACACAAGCATTTATCCCACTTAACATCTGTCTCATGAACCTGCTGAACTTGCTGCGTCATTATCTCTGGGCTGTGAAGCAGCGATAGTGTCCATCATTAAATCTTCATGCGTCTTGTTGTGAGACGATTCTGCAGGAGGGAGATCGGGGGAAGTGGCAAGAGAGGAGGCTGAAGCGGAGGAGACTTGGTGGTAGGTTTGTGTCTAGCTGTTTCTCCTAGGAAGCGTTGACCCTTTTTGGGAGTGGGCTCCTAGAACGGTGCAGAGAGATGATTGGCCTACCGCTGTACTGTTAGCACCACCATGAATTAAAGATGAGCTCAAATTATTCTTCTAGATTGAACTGACTGGAACAGATTTCCAATTTGCATTTTATTTGAAAGCACATAACCATCACATCCGGAATTGGCAGGACCATATGTTTTTGACACATTTTTGGGTCAGGATTCAAGCCATCTCTTGAACAAAACGGAGGCCCATTTGAATACTAACTACAAATATGAGTTAACTGTACCAACTAGCAGGCTCCATTCACTGGGTCCAGCCCATATCCCATTATAGAGCATTATGTTCTCCTAACATGGGTCTGGTCCAAGTCCAGAGTGGAGGTAGAGGACCACCTTGGCAATCCATATAGACTAGTTCAGGGGTGGCACTCTTCAGTTTGGACCAAACACAACATACTACTGCCAAATGGACTTATCAGCTGTTATATCAACCCATAGTCCTGAGAAGATATTAGACAGACAGACTAACACTGATCTAAGAGGGTTACACTTACCAGCTTGATGTACTGTGCCCAATCCCTGCCCCATGAAAAATCTGATCTACCTATTAAAATATCCAATTGCTCACTTGGCCAAAAGCTGCAACTCAAAGTCGCTCCATGGCGCCAACATGTAGGCACCTAATTCTCTCGCAAAACAAAATATTTTCCACATCGACACTCAGGTGACCATCTGGTCAACGTCCTGGTAAGTGATATGCATGAGATCCATGGTGGATGGAGGGTTAATGCATCCTCCGAGCCCCCTGTGAAAACACCTTCAGGAGGTCCGGACTTTTGGACGGTTGTCACCATGCAAACGCTGGTTATTATCTTCTCAGAGAGAGAGTGAAGTGGTTCTGATGGAAACAGCATCATGGATCGTCACAAGCTTCTTCAGCCACAAAGTCATAAACCCGCCTATTTCAAAAATGTATGTTCTTCAAATTTGATTTTAAACCTTAACCACACTGCTAACCTTATGCCTAACCCTAACCTTAAGTGAAGCCCCAGAAGCTCATTTTTGTTTACATGTATTTAATTTTTTCGGTATTTCCAATCTTGACTTTGTGGCTGTGGAATCTAGTGGAAACCAGCATAATGCTCTCAGATGTATCTGTATCTCTTCATGCAATCTGCCTGCAATCTGCCTGCCCAGCGATAGAAGAGGTGTGAGGTTGGGGGAGTGGTGTGAGGAATATTCATGAGCTTTTTGTGGACATTTTTCATTCTTCTTTTTCCCCCCTCTTTTCTTCACCCGATAGAGGTGCTGTTCCTCGAGGGGGTAGGTAGCTTCCTAAAGGTCAGAGACATCGTGGGCCCAGGCTCAGCAGTAATGAGGCTTGTTAAAGGTTGCAAAAGCAAAGCATTAGTAAAGCATTAGATCAACACTGTCCCACAGAGTTTTCAATCTCTCAGGAGAGAAAGAAAGTGAGGGCGTAAATAAAAATATGCCAAATCTGTTGCTGTTAGCCATTCCTCTCTCGCGATCTTCCAGCCAAGCCTCTAGAGTAACATTATCTATTACAGACCTTTCATGGATCTGCTAAAAGCCCCTACAGTGGGGTGGTAATAACATGTTGGCTCAAACAGACTCCTGGAGTTGCTGCTCTTCCAATTACACCTGCTTCAGTCTAACAGGTTCTTTGGCAAAAACATGACATTTACAACAGCAAAGTAAAACAAATGAAAAATGTATTTTCTATAAAGTGTGGACTTCCTTAATGGGACATATTGTTTCACAACACTCTTTGGTGCCTCTTTATAAACATAATTTCTGAGAACAAAATAACAATACAATGAGTCTCTCGACGGTGTAGCCTATTGTGCCTGAATCACATGCAATTACTGCTTTGAAACATTAATTCTGAGTAAACTAATTACAGAGAAGTGATTTATAAGCCAGGCAAACAGGCAAACAGAATGAGAAATGTGCTTAACTGAGCATGGTGCTGCATGCATGACTTAACACCACAATCCCAGCCTCTTCATCATCCTCACGCATGCTCCCGTGTTAGTGGCAGAGATGGAGACGGCCAGTGTGGATGTATTTTTCATCTGGCCAGAGGGGCCTCACTAACATCACATACAGGCACACAAAAAGGGCAACCAAAGGGCTCAAACACCACAGTGATCAAAGCAAGCTCTTCATTACTTTTACCATCCCATGAATTCTTTATGCCAATGGTGTTTATGTGTGTGTTGCGAGAGAGAACACACGATTTAGAGAGATGCGATGAGGAGCAATCATCTGAAATGTAAAGCTGTTCATTCTCCATTATGTTTCACTTCTTTCGTCCACTTTGGCAAGTCTTGGATTACCTCTTGCTTGTGAATGTGTGCCCTTGAAGATGTTAACATGGCACACACACAATAACAGCAAGAGAGAGCGAGACAAATCAACCCGACTGCACTCCTCTCTGTTCCATGTCTTCCTGTTTGATTTCAGCTGTTAGCTTTTTACTGTGTGAGCTGCAGCTTCCTAGCGTGCTCAGGCATGAAAGTACTAGGTTAATGGTTTGTAGGCAGTGTTTTAGAGCACACTGTCTGCTCTTTCAGCTGGCATCATTATTATGGCTCATAACACCGTTCATAGCAGTACCGTTCATAGCAGTTATTTGGGTCACAGTTAATAACAGTTTACAGTTAATAACAGTTTACAGTTAATAACAGTTTACAGTGCTCCAAACAGCCAGTGTCCAGCATCATTCGTGTTGGAAGAGACTTTTACTCAGACTGAACAATCCTAATCCTAATCCGATATTTAAGTACATTGAGAAAAGTGAGAGAGAAATATCCTTGGGACATTATGCAACAGTTACCTTCCTGCATAGAAACAGAATTACAAGATATTTCAAAGCCTTTCATAGGAATAATATTTTCTACTAAATGTGTATGGCTAGTTATTTTGTCTTAAAACAAATCAGTATGTCATTGCTGACAGCATTGTATTTAGAGAGCGGAAGTCTATGATAGAAAACATTGTGCTGAGAACCAACTGTGAATGAAACTCAAAGACATTTAAAATACACTCAGTGTGAAAGGGGCAGCATGATAAGGATATATTACAATAATGGCCTTTGTATAATCTAAAAATAATCTAAGTGATAGAATTCAGATTTAATGTGGTCACGTTGACATGGAAGGAGGACTGGTTCTACAGCTTGGCAAAGCCTGGCAGGGACCCCCCCAGATAGAATTTGTGCCCCCTCCCCACAAGTTTTGTTTCCCCACAAACATAACAAATGGTATATGAATTACAATGCCCGGTTTTTCCAGTGTAGCGTCGCTGGGCCTACCAGTAGCACAGACCAGGACAAAGGCTTTAAGCCAGGTGTGTGCTCGAGATCTGAGGAAGGGGGAGGGAAGGGTCACTAATGTAAAATCACCCAAATGCATGCATTCTGATTGGGCACCTAGCCATGCAATGTCATGAGGTGCCACCTTCATTACTTTGTTAAGGAAGCTCATTGGATCCCACCCAGGGCGGGTTCAAATAGACCGTTTTTTTCTCACAGAGAGTGAAAAAAGTTGTTCCCTTTTGCAGACAGGTAATAATAGACTAGCTAGTAGCTACTAGCTTTGTTAAATTTTGTTAGCAGCACGCTGAATAATTATAGCTGGCTAAGCTTTGATCAGCATGGATATCTGAACATGGCTGGGCACTGCCAACAGCAACAGGACCGAGGACCACCATGTAGAGAGGTATACCGAGCTCACCGTGTAGTCTGCTGGCCTGACCACCGAGGTTGAGGAGCCTAGCAGGAAATGTAATACCCACCCATCCCCCATGTTGCCTGCTGACCAACAAGATGGAGAAGAGCCAGGGCCTAGCACCAGCAGCACGAGGGTAACTCTGTTACCCCAACCAGTAGCACCTGACGACCTGTTGGATCTAACCTAAGATGAACCAGTGGAAACAGAGTTTATTGTGTCTCGCACATTGTTGCAAAGTGAAATCACCGCCACAGCCAGCAACAACAAATGGACCCCACTCTGTGTTCCTCAAAGATATGGCGGGTCTTTGTCAGCAATGCAGACTGTGCTTTAGGCACTGAAACATGGATTCTCTACCCTGAAGAACGTATTCAGTGAACACAGACGCAGCATGTTTTAAATCAGATCAATGAAAAGCTGAGCTTGTCCAGCTGGCATTTGAGAGTGATCTGACAAGTGCATTTCGCCAGGAAGGAGAATGGAATCAGAAACTTCTTATGAGGTTCAACACAGCATGGAGGAGGCTACAAATGGTAAGCTACAACCTTTATGGCCTTGGCCCCTACATTTTTTAATGTAATGTATAGTTTAGGTCTTTGCTTTTTACTTTTTAATATTTGAGATGTATTTGTGATTCTTAATGTCACTGCTTGCTTTTGCTGGTCCAATTGCTATTGATAGATATACAGGTTTCTGTTATTTGATGGTTATAGGGACAATGAATGGAACGAAGTTCAAAAATCGCTGAAGTTGGAGACTTATATCTCACTCACTAACTTTAAGCATCAGCTATCTGAGCAGCTTACCGATCGCTGCAGCTGTACATAGCCCATCCTTAAATAGCCCACCCAACTACCTACCTCATCCCCATATTGTTTTTATTGACTTTTTTACTCTTTTGCACAGCAGTATTTCTACTTGCACATCTATCACTTCATTGATAATTTGCTAAATTTGTATTACTTCGCTACTATTGGCCTATTTATTGCCTTACCTCCTCACTCCATTTGCACACACAGTATTTAGATTTTTCTATTGTGTTATTGACTGTACTTTTGTTTATCCTATGTGTAACTCTGTGTTGTTTTTTGTCGCACTGCTTGTTCTCAAACGGCCTACCTGGTTAAATAAAGGTGAAATATATATCTTTTTTTAATTACCAATCTATTAGCTGTGATCTGAGGTGAGCCCTGGTACAGTGCTCCTGTGTTCCTGTTGTCCACTCCGGTGGTGCTGAAACGGGCAGTGCATCTAACTATATCCTTTCATCTCGCTGACTGGTAGTAACCTTCTGTCCATGGTCCTGAATAGATGGATACAGTGTGTGCTGTTTTAATGAGCACATCTTGGGCTACCAGTCTTCACAGGGCTTTTCTTCACAACAGTTGTTGTGTATATGGCTGAATTTCAGAAAGGACTACATTTTTGTAAATGTTGTTAGTCTTGGTAATGGGACCAATACCGTATGTGGCCTACTAAAAGAAGTAGGCCAACTTTCACTCTGTTATCATTCATTTGCAGTACACAGTCGTTGTGTGATAGGCTACTGTAAAATTGGTGTCAATACTTTGCCCCCTCCCTGTTCTCTTGCTATAGTGTGTTGCTCTCAGAATAGGTTTTTACTCTTATTCGCGGCAGATTCAAATTGGCTACTGCCAGGTAGGACATTTCACTTCAGTTATGCTTTTCTGAAACTCTCCTACACAGAAAATATTGCTTACCTGGAGAGTGGTGGCTGGGTTACGCTCATTGCGTAGTGTCACAAATTCAACAAAAATGTAGCCTATAGTTGTAATGATTGTAGTTGAAGCTATGTAGCCTGTAAGAATCTTTGACAGCCTAGTGGTGCTCATTCTGTCCAGATGATCTGGGCGTGTTGGTAGGCAAAATGATGTGTAGGCCTACTGCAGCTACGGCTGCTTTTCAGATACACATGTCGTAGTGTGGCGCATATCTTTCTTGTTTCATTATAAACTGAACAAAAATATAAACACAACATGCAACTATTTCATTGATTTTAGTGAGTTACAGTTCATATGAGGAAATCAGTCAGTTGAAATAAATGACGTAGGCCCTAATCTATTGATTTTACGACTGGGAATGCAGATAGGCAAATGTTGGTCACATAATAATAATAAAAAATAGGTCTCACAATGGGCCCCAGGATGTCGTCATGGAATTTTTGTGCATTCAAATTTCCATTGATAAAATGCTATCGGTTTATTGTCAGGAGCTTATGCCTGCTCATACCATAACCCCACCGTTGCACTCTGTTCACAACGTTGACATCAGCAAACCGGTGCCCCACACAACGCTATACACGTGGCCTGCGGTTGTGAGGCCGGTTGGATGTACTGCCAAATTCTCTGCTCTGGTGGACATTCCTGCAGTCAGCATGCCAATTGCACAATCCCTCAAAACTTGAGACATCTGTGGCATTGTGTTGCTTGACAAAACTGGCCATTTTAGAGTGGCCTTTTATTGTCTCCAGCACAAGTTGCACCTGTGTAATGATCATGCTGTTTAATCAGCTTCTTGATATGCCACACCTGTCAGGTGGATTGATTATCTTGGCAAAGGAAAAATGCTCAAAAACAAGGATGTAAACAAATGTGTACAATATCTGTTAGAAAAATAAGCTTTTTGTGCTTATGGAACATTTCTGGGAATTTTTATTTCAGCTCATGAAACATGGGACCAATACTTTACATGTTGCGTTTATATTTTTGTTCAGTGTAGAAAGCGATGTGTACGGATCCATTTCAGATCACTTTGATCCCATTTGAACAGCAGGAGGACCAATCTACTTTGTGCTATCAGGCTCTAAAACAACAATAGCTGTTCCTCCCATGGATTTAAAAAGTCCCCTCAGGCATGTCATCCTTGTGCCGGTCCTGCTATTACTATAGGGTCTGATTGTAATTTCCTTCCCTGAGCAAGTCGTTCATGTTTTCCAACTACAATTAGGGCATCATATTCTCTCATAAAAATAAACATTTACATACAATCTCTGGCAGTGGGTGGAGCAATTCCAACTGACTGGCCTCGACTACATCATAGAGGTTTCAGGAAGACATGTAGATTTTTTAATTTTTTATTTCACCTTTATTTAACCAGGTAGGCTAGTTGAGAACAAGTTCTCATTTGCAACTGCGACCTGGCCAAGATAAAGCATAGCAGTGTGAACAGACAACACAGAGTTACACATGGAGTAAACAATTAATAAGTCAATAACACAGTAGGAAAAAAAAGGGGAGTCTATATACATTGTGTGCAAAAGGCATGAGGAGGTAGGCGAATAATTACAATTTTGCAGATTAATAACACTGGAGTGATAAATGATCAGATGGTCATGTACAGGTAGAGATATTGGTGTGCAAAAGAGCAGAAAAGTAAATAAGAACAGTATGGGGATGAGGTAGGTAAAAATGGGTGGGCTATTTACCGATAGACTCTGTACAGCTGCAGCGATCGGTTAACTGCTCAGATAGCAGATGTTTGAAGTTGGTGAGGGAGATAAAAGTCTCCAACTTTAGCGATTTTTGCAATTCGTTCCAGTCACAGGCAGCAGAGAACTGGAACGAAAGGTGGCCAAATGAGGTGTTGGCTTTAGGGATGATCAGTGAGATACACCTGCTGGAGCGCGTGCTACGGATGGGTGTTGCCATCGTGACCAGTGAACTGAGATAAGGTGGAGCTTTACCTAGCATGGACTTGTAGATGACCTGGAGCCAGTGGGTCTGGCGACGAATATGTAGCGAGGGCCAGCCGACTAGAGCATACAAGTCGCAGTGGTGGGTGGTATAAGGTGCTTTAGTGACAAAACGGATGGCACTGTGATAAACTGCATCCAGTTTGCTGAGTAGAGTGTTGGAAGCAATTTTGTAGATGACATCGCCGAAGTCGAGGATCGGTAGGATAGTCAGTTTTACTAGGGTAAGTTTGGCGGCGTGAGTGAAGGAGGCTTTGTTGCGGAATAGAAAGCCGATTCTTGTTTTGATTTTCGATTGGAGATGTTTACAGTCTAGCCAGACACCTAGGTACTTATAGATGTCCACATATTCAAGGTCGGAACCATCCAGGGTGGTGATGCTGGTCAGGCGTGCGGGTGCAGGCAGCGAATGGTTGAAAAGCATGCATTTGGTTTTACTAGCGTTTAAGAGAAGTTGGAGGCCACGGAAGGAGTGTTGTATGGCATTGAAGCTCGTTTGGAGGTTAGATAGCACAGTGTCCAAGGACGGGCCGGAAGTATATAGAATGGTGTCGTCTGCGTAGAGGTGGATCAGGGAATCGCCCGCAGCAAGAGCAACATCATTGATATATACAGAGAAAAGAGTCGGCCCGAGGATTGAACCCTGTGGCACCCCCATTGAGACTGCCAGAGGACCGGACAGCATGCCCTCCGATTTGACACACTGAACTCTGTCTGCAAAGTAATTGGTGAACCAGGCAAGGCAGTCATCCGAAAAACCAAGGCTACTGAGTCTGCCGATACTGCCGATACGGTTTTATCATTTGGCACATACTGTACCCTAGAGTTTCCAAGTCTAACTAAACACTCTACTGAGAGTACGACAGTTAAAGCACTTAAACATATACAAACAGACCAAAACACTGTAGTAGAGGACACAGTGGGTGAATATGTAATGTGCTTCCACTGATACATAACTATAGCTGTTCCTAAAGTCATCAAATAGAATCACTATTTTATGGAATTACCATTCTGAACATTTCCTCCTATAATGCAAATCATGAAGTCTCGCTCTCAAAACCTTCTGAAATATCTCTCTTCTGAGAAATACAATACCTTCAAGTCAAACACAAAAAACAGAGAGCCAACATTATCTTCTTTCTGACCCCTCTTTGGACATCTACATCACATCAGGTTTTCTCCTTCCTTCTATTTGACCCTCTTCCAGCCCTTTCTTCTGCTCCAGCAACACATCAGGAGACAAGGGTCTACTGCAGAGCTTTCCTGTAATGTGGGCCGTCTGGATGAAATAGCCAGCCCACTCGTGTGACTGTGGGCCCGTAAGCCACTGCTGCACTCCACTGGTCCTCATTAACCAGCTTTGGTTGGCCACACATTTTATTTTTTTACTCCCTGCTCTGCAACATGCTATTAGGCCCCATGGAAAATAGCACACTTTATGCAAAGGCATTAGGAATTGATCATTTGAAGAGAGTCATTGGTTCAGCTACAGCGGACAATATGCTGGATTAGACGTGAAGGACAGAGTAGATTAGATGATGAGGCAGCATGGCTCCCTGTGAGGCAGCATGGCAGATGAGATGAGGCAGCATGGCAGATGGTTATTTGAGCCATTTGTTTCTAAACTGTGAGGACTATTATCTGTGGTGGACAGAACGGATTGAAGTGAGGGGATAGCAGAGAGCCTGTTGAGCTCTACAGAGGTTTGAAGTAAATAACGTTGTTTTCATGGGCATGTCAACAAGCAACATCATCTACTACCTGCCTAAATCAGCCACCTCACTAAATCAGCCACCTCACTAAATCAGCCACCTCACTTTATGGTCCAGTCTTATGAAAATAATGAGTTTCAGAATGACATGCCTCCCACGAGGCAGCGTGACATTGTCAGTGATACATTTTGAGTTTGATGAGATAAACCACCCATTTAATTTGCATTGCCCATAATAGATTATTATGGCGTCAGATGTGAATCAAGTCATCAAGGTATTCGACTGTTACCCTACAAGGTCCGGAGCCTGGTGGATATCTGTTCTACTTGGAAAATTAATTGCACAAACCTGGTGTTCCAGGTCTAAATCAGTCCCTGATTAGAGGGGAAGAATGGAAATACACAGGGGAACTGGCTTCGAGGTCTAGAGTTGAGTTTGACGGCAATAAATGTTCCACAATAATACCTGATAGACAAATAGCAATAATTTCTGCACAGCAGTTGCCATGACTACGATGTTTATATTTATTATTACAGCTCTAAAGTTTAGAAAGTTAACTTATTCTGTATGTTTTAGAGAGCTATGTACCCTCATCAAACTATACCCACGCACGGATCTGGAGGCGAGGTAGCAACATTACAAACTGACCCCAAAACTTTCTCTGGAGATGAATATGTCATGTGAAATAAAATGTGTCACCGCATGCTAAATGAAATGTGTCACTGCGTGCTAAATGAAATGTGTCACTGTGTGCTAAATTAAATGTGTCACTGCGTGCTAAATGAAATGTGTCACACTGCGTGCTAAATGAAATGTGTCACTGCGTGCTAAATTAAATGTGTCACACTGCGTGCTAAATGAAATGTGTCACTGTGTGCTAAATGAAATGCGTCACTGCGTGCTAAATGAAATGTGTCACTGCGTGCTAAATTAAATGTGTCACACTGCGTGCTAAATGAAATGTGTCACTGTGTGCTAAATGAAATGCGTCACTGCGTGCTAAATGAAATGTGTCACTGCGTGCTAAATGAAATGTGTCACTGTTGTGCTAAATTAAATATGTCACTGCGTGCTAAATGACATGTGTCACTGCGTGCTTAAATGAAATGTGTCACTGCGTGCTAAATGAAATGTGTCACTGCGTGCTGAATGAAATGTGTTACTGCGCGCTAAATGAAATGTGTCACACTGCGTGCTAAATGAAATGTGTCACTGCGTGCTAAATTAAATGTGTCACTGTGCTAAATGAAATGTGTCACTGTTGTGCTAAATTAAATATGTCACTGCGTGCTAAATTAAATGTGTCACACTGCGTGCTAAATGAAATGTGTCACTGCGTGCTAAATTAAATGTGTCACTGTGCTAAATGAAATGTGTCACTGCGTGCTAAATGAAATGTGTCACTGCGTGCTAAATGAAATGTGTCACTGCGTGCTAAATTAAATGTGTCACACTGCGTGCTAAATGAAATGTGTCACTGCGTGCTAAATGAAATGTGTCACTGTGCTAAATGAAATCTGTCACTGCGTGCTAAATGAAATGTGTCACTGCGTGCTAAATGAAATGTGTCACTGCGTGCTAAATGAAATGTGTCACACTGCGTGCTAAATGAAATGTGTCACACTGCGTGCTAAATGAAATGTGTCACTGCGTGCTAAATGAAACGTGTCACACTGCGTGCTAAATGAAATGTGTCACTGTGTGCTAAATGAAATGCGTCACTGCGTGCTAAATGAAATGCATCACTGCGTGCTAAATGAAATGTGTCACTGTGTGCTAAATGAAATGTGTCACTGTGTGCTAAATGAAATGTGTCACTGCGTGCTAAATTAAATGTGTCACTGTGCTAAATGAAATCTGTCACTGCGTGCTAAATGAAATGTGTCACTGCGTGCTAAATTAAATGTGTCACTGCGTGCTAAATGAAATGTGTCACACTGCATGCTAAATGAAATGTGTCACTGCGTGCTAAATGAAATGTGTCACACTGCGTGCTAAATGAAATGTGTCACATTGTGTGCTAAATGAAATGTGTCACACTGCATGCTAAATGAAATGTGTCACTGCGTGCTAAATGAAATGTGTCACACTGCGTGCTAAATGAAATGTGTCACACTGCGTGCTAAATGAAATGTGTCACTGCGTGCTAAATGAAATGTGTCACTGCGTGCTAAATGAAATGTGTCACTGCGTGCTAAATTAAATGTGTCACACTGCATGCTAATGAAATGTGTCACACTGCGTGCTAAATGAAATGTGTCACTGCGTGTTAAATGAAATGTGTCACTGCGTGCTAAATGAAATGTGTCACTGCGTTCTAAATGAAATGTGTCACTGCGTGCTAAATGAAATGTGTCACTGCGTTCTAAATTAAATGTGTCACTGCGTGCTAAATTAAATGTGTCACTGCGTGCTAAATGAAATGTGTCACTGCGTGCTAAATGAAATGTGTCACTGCGTTCTAAATGAAGTGTTGCTTTCCACCAATAAGATGAGGCTCAGAGGGAATAGTTGTGTCTCGTTACAGTATGTAGCCATAACGCTTGGGAAGTTCAAGTACCATTAAAGCTAGTGAATCACTGCTCTACTGAGGTGCTCCCATCATAAAGACCTCAGCTTGCATAGCTGTAGAAAGCAGACTAAAGGGAGACAAAAATAGGTTTATCCATTAAATAGCAAGAAAGTCAAACCAACGGTAAAAATGCAACAAGAATATTCCAGTGTATTTTGATGGACATAGGACCAGGATTTGACCCTGTGGTCTCTGTGGCACCGGTCTGAGAGTGGCTGCACTGGGCCAGTGGCTCTTCACAGCTCTGAAGTGGAAACTGTTGTCAGCTACCGAGCTACATACACTGAGCATACCAAACATTAGGAACACCTTCCTAACATTGAGTTGCGCAGCATAAAGGTTATCATTTGAAACAGGTCATATATGCTAGATTTAGATTCATTTTGCAACTTTAGTCGTGAATGATACAAACCTTAGAATGCCATAGAAACGTCATATCTCGGCTCAAAACATAGATGGTCTGCATGATGCGACTACAGGCTGTTGACGATGTGAGAAAGTCATAAAAAAAGCTTGTGCTCTGTTCCTTGCCTCAGGCTGCATAGCTGTTCTCTCATCAGGTGACCATATTCTCACCCATCAGACTATTCTCATCAAGTGACCATATTCTCACCCATCAGACTAGTCTCATCAAGTGACCATATTCTCACCCATCAGACTATTCTCATCAAGTGACCATATTCTCACCCATCAGACTATTCTCATCAAGTGACCATATTCTCACCCATCAGACTATTCTCATCAAGTGACCATATTCTCACCCATCAGACTATTCTCATCAAGTGACCATATTCTCACCCATCAGACTATTCTCAATTGAATCTTTACTAATATGCAACATTAGTTTAGATTTAGAATGGCCCACTTATTTGACTCCATGCTTCAACCAGTATTTGAGGAGCATGCTCTCGCTGATTGACAGGTGATATTCCGCACAACCTCTGTATGCATGAGCTCTCCAGCTCTGTTCCTGCAGCTACCCAGTGCTTCCTTTGTAACATTGCACAATCAATGAACCAACAGCATAGCCTAGGCCTATATGTTCTCTCCCAGACTCATGGGTAGACAGTTTGTAGTGTAGCAAAAGGTAACCAGTCCATCCAGTATGCATAATAATGCAGTCCACATTCAAAGGCCATTACTTTAATGTGTTTCATTTTGGAGTATAGGCTAGACCAATTATGTACCAAAAACATCTTAAATAGGTTTTGGTTTAGGCTATGTATTGTATAAAGGCACAATCATCATTTTAATTCAGGCTCGTAAGCCTATACATCAGCTCTAATATGTGTAAGGTTGTTTTGAGTTAGTAACCACCACTGTCCATTTTGTTGTATTAGGCTTTGAAACAACATCCACAATGACCATGGTTTTCAAATGGATCATCACAGTGAGGTGAGTTTTAAAAGCCTGATACTGTTTTGATGATAAGTGTTTTGATTGCATTTGCAGTGATGTCAGAGTGATAAGAGGGACAATAGAGCCCTGAGTACCAGGCAGTTAGGACCTGATGGTCATTAGCAAGTTGCGTACTACCAAAGCATGTCCAGAGAGCATACATAAAATGAGATTACCATGACTCAATGGTCACATGGAATTTTACTGTGGTCATGACTCTTGACTGCCAGTGTGGCGGAAATACAGTCACCGCAACAGCCCTACGCCTGGCACCTACTATCATTCCCCGTTCAAATGCACTTCTATATTTGTTCTTGTAGCCTGAATGGCACACACACACAATCCATGTATCGGTTGTCTCAAGGCTTAAAAAACATTTTTTTAACCTGTTTCCTCCCCTTCATCTACACTGATTGAAGTGGATTTAACAAGTGACATCAATAAGGGATCTTAGCTTTCACCTGGATTCACCTGGTCAGTCTATGTCATGGAAAGAGCAGGTGTTCTTAATATTTTGTATACTCAGTGTATGTCTGATGAGTGCCCTTAGAAAAAGTTTTTCAGAGCAAACCTCCCCTGGGAAAGATGGTCGTGACTGACTGTGACAACAACAACATCGGTGAAAGTGCCAGCTCCAAAAGAACCTGAGATATCACAACCCACTGCACTGGCACACATACTGTGCTGCCACAGCCTTTTCTGGGTTTGCCCTCAATCCTTTGAAATTAAAAGTGGAGAAATGCATTAGCCGTTTAGGCGAGCTGTTCTCATTCTACAGCCTGGCCTGCAGTGCACAAACTGCTGATTCTCCTGTACCTGCTGCTTTGATCTTGTCATAGCAGGCAGACGAGTGAACATAGGAGTTGACATTTAATTATTGGTGACATTTTATACGGTTGGGCAATAAAGGAGGGGGGCACTCAGTTGGTACATCAGAGGAGGGTCCTGGAACATCAGAGGAGAGTCCTGGAACATCAGAGGAGAGTCCTGGAACATCAGAGGAGAGTCCTGGAACATCAGAGGAGAGTCCTGGTACGTCAGAGGAGAGTCCTGGTATATAAGAAGAGAGTCCTGGTATATCAGAGGAAAGTCCTGGTATATGAGAGGAGAGTCCTGGTATATGAGAGGAGAGTCCTGGTACATCAGAGGAAAGTCCTGGTATATAAGAGGAGAGTCCTGGTACATCAGAGGAGAGTCCTGGTATATAAGAGGAGAGTCCTGGTACATCAGAGGAAAGTCCTGGTATATAAGAGGAGAGTCCTGGTACATCAGAGGAAAGTCCTGGTATATGAGAGGAGAGTCCTGGTACATCAGAGGAGAGTCCTGGTACATCAGAGGAGAGTCCTGGTACATCAGAGGAAAGTCCTGGTATATAAGAGGAGAGTCCTGGTACATCAGAGGAGAGTCCTGGTACATCAGAGGAGAGTCCTGGAACATCAAAGGAGAGTCCTGGTACATCAGAGGAGAGTCCTGGTACATCAGAGGAGAGTCCTGGAACATCAAAGGAGAGTCCTGGTACATCAGAGGAGAGTCCTGGTACATCAGAGGAGAGTCCTGGAACATCAGAGGAGAGTCCTGGTACATCAGAAGAAAGTCCTGGTACATCAGAGGAGAGTCCTGGTATATGAGAGGAGAGTCCTGGTACATCAGAGGAAAGTCCTGGTATATAAGAGGAGAGTCCTGGTACATCAGAGGAGAGTCCTGGTATATAAGAGGAGAGTCCTGGTATATCAGAGGAAAGTCCTGGTATATGAGAGGAGAGTCCTGGTATATGAGAGGAGAGTCCTGGTACATCAGAGGGAAGTCCTGGTATATGAGAGGAGAGTCCTGGTACATCAGAGGAAAGTCCTGGTATATGAGAGGAGAGTCCTGGTACATCAGAGGAGAGTCCTGGTACATCAGAGGAGAGTCCTGGTACATCAGAGGAAAGTCCTGGTATATGAGAGAAGAGTCCTGGTACATCAGAGGAGAGTCCTGGTACATCAGAGGAGAGTCCTGGAACATCAAAGGAGAGTCCTGGTACATCAGAGGAGAGTCCTGGTATATCAGAGGAGAGTCCTGGAACATCAAAGGAGAGTCCTGGTACATCAGAGGAGAGTCCTGGTACATCAGAGGAGAGTCCTGGAACATCAGAGAAGAGTCCTGGTACATCAGAGGAAAGTCCTGGTACATCAGAGGAGAGTCCTGGTATATGAGAGGAGAGTCCTGGTACATCAGAGGAAAGTCCTGGTATATAAGAGGAGAGTCCTGGTACATCAGAGGAGAGTCCTGGTATATAAGAGGAGAGTCCTGGTACATCAGAGGAGAGTCCTGGTATATAAGATGAGAGTCCTGGTACATCAGAGGAGAGTCCTGGTATATGAGAGGAGAGTCCTGGTACATCAGAGGAAAGGCCTGGTATATGAGAGGAGAGTCCTGGTACATCAAAGGAAAGTCCTGGTATATGAGAGGAGAGTCCTGGTACATCAGAGGAAAGTCCTGGTATATAAGAGGAGAGTCCAGGTACATCAGAGGAGAGTCCTGGTATATGAGAGGAGAGTCCTGGTATATGAGAGGAGAGTCCTGGTACATCAGAGGAGAGTCCTGGTACATCAGAGGAGAGTCCTGGTACATCAGAGGAGAGTCCTGGTACATCAGAGGAGAGTGCTGGTATATAAGAGGAGAGTCCTGGTACATCAGAGGAGAGTCCTGGTATATAGGGGAGTGTCCTGGTACATCAGAGGAGAGTCCTGGTATATAAGAGGAGAGTCCTGGTACATCAGAGGAGAGTCCTGGTATATGAGAGGAGAGTCCTGGTACATCAGAGGAAAGTCCTGGTATATGAGAGGAGAGTCCTGGTACATCAAAGGAAAGTCCTGGTATATAAGAGGAGAGTCCTGGTACATCAGAGGAAAGTCCTGGTATATAAGAGGAGAGTCCTGGTACATCAGAGGAAAGTCCTGGTATATAAGAGGAGAGTCCTGGTACATCAGAGGAGAGTCCTGGTATATGAGAGGAGAGTCCTGGTATATGAGAGGAGAGTCCTGGTACATCAGAGGAGAGTCCTGGTACATCAGAGGAGAGTCCTGGTATATGAGAGGAGAGTCCTGGTACATCAGAGGAAAGTCCTGGTATATGAGAGGAGAGTCCTGGTACATCAGAGGAAAGTCCTGGTATATGAGAGGAGAGTCCTGGTACATCAGAGGAAAGTCCTGGTATATAAGAGGAGAGTCCTGGTACATCAGAGGAGATTCCTGGTATATGAGAGGAGAGTCCTGGTATATGAGAGGAGAGTCCTGGTACATCAGAGGAGAGTCCTAGTATATAAGAGGAGAGTCCTGGTACATCAGAGGAGAGTCCTGGTACATCAGAGGAAAGTCCTGGTACATCAGAGGAGAGTCCTGGTATATGAGAGGAGAGTCCTGGTACATCAGAGGAAAGTCCTGGTACATCAGAGGAGAGTCCTGGTACATCCGAGGAAAGTCCTGGTATATGAGAGGAGAGTCCTGGTAAATCAGAGGAAAGTCCTGGTATATGAGAGGAGAGTCCTGGTACACCAGAGGAGAGTCCTGGTATATAAGAGGAAAGTCCTGGTATATAAGAGGAGAGTCCTGGTATATGAGAGGAGAGTCCTGGTACATCAGATGAAAGTCATGGTACATCAGAGGAGAGTCCTGGTACATCAGAGGAGAGTCCTGGTACATCAGAGGAGAGTCCTGGTATATCAGAGGAGAGTCCTGGAACATCAAAGGAGAGTCCTGGTACATCAGAGAAGAGTCCTGGTACATCAGAGGAGAGTCCTGGAACATCAGAGGAGAGTCCTGGTACATCAGAGGAAAGTCCTGGTACATCAGAGGAGAGT
Source organism: Oncorhynchus tshawytscha (assembly GCF_018296145.1). NCBI lineage: Eukaryota > Metazoa > Chordata > Actinopteri > Salmoniformes > Salmonidae > Oncorhynchus > Oncorhynchus tshawytscha. The sequence continues at coordinate 20,016,430 of NC_056455.1, read as the reverse complement.
CCTGGTATATGAGAGGAGAGTCCTGGTACATCAGAGGAAAGTCCTGGTATATAAGAGGAGAGTCCTGGTACATCAGAGGAGAGTCCTGGTATATAAGAGGAGAGTCCTGGTACATCAGAGGAGAGTCCTGGTATATAAGATGAGAGTCCTGGTACATCAGAGGAGAGTCCTGGTATATGAGAGGAGAGTCCTGGTACATCAGAGGAAAGGCCTGGTATATGAGAGGAGAGTCCTGGTACATCAAAGGAAAGTCCTGGTATATGAGAGGAGAGTCCTGGTACACCAGAGGAAAGTCCTGGTATATAAGAGGAGAGTCCAGGTACATCAGAGGAGAGTCCTGGTATATGAGAGGAGAGTCCTGGTATATGAGAGGAAAGTCCTGGTACATCTGAGGAGAGTCCTGGTACATCAGAGGAGAGTCCTGGTACATCAGAGGAGAGTCCTGGTACATCAGAGGAGAGTGCTGGTATATAAGAGGAGAGTCCTGGTACATCAGAGGAGAGTCCTGGTATATAGGGGAGTGTCCTGGTACATCAGAGGAGAGTCCTGGTATATAAGAGGAGAGTCCTGGTACATCAGAGGAGAGTCCTGGTATATGAGAGGAGAGTCCTGGTACATCAGAGGAAAGTCCTGGTATATGAGAGGAGAGTCCTGGTACATCAAAGGAAAGTCCTGGTATATAAGAGGAGAGTCCTGGTACATCAGAGGAAAGTCCTGGTATATAAGAGGAGAGTCCTGGTACATCAGAGGAGAGTCCTGGTATATGAGAGGAGAGTCCTGGTATATGAGAGGAGAGTCCTGGTACATCAGAGGAGAGTCCTAGTATATCAGAGGAGAGTCCTGGAACATCAGAGGAGAGTCCTGGTACATCAGAAGAAAGTCCTGGTACATCAGAGGAGAGTCCTGGTATATGAGAGGAGAGTCCTGGTACATCAGAGGAAAGTCCTGGTATATCAGAGGAGAGTCCTGGTACATCCGAGGAAAGTCCTGGTATATGAGAGGAGAGTCCTGGTAAATCAGAGGAAAGTCCTGGTATATGAGAGGAGAGTCCTGGTACACCAGAGGAGAGTCCTGGTATATAAGAGGAAAGTCCTGGTATATAAGAGGAGAGTCCTGGTATATGAGAGGAGAGTCCTGGTACATCAGATGAAAGTCATGGTACATCAGAGGAGAGTCCTGGTACATCAGAGGAGAGTCCTGGTACATCAGAGGAGAGTCCTGGTACATCAGAGGAGAGTCCTGGTACATCAGAGGAGAGTCCTGGTACATCAGATGAGAGTCCTGGAACATCAGAGGAGAGTCGTGGTATATGAGAGGATAGTCCTGGTATATGAGAGGAGAGTCCTGGTACATCAGAGGAAAGTCCTGGTATATGAGAGGAGAGTCCTGGTATATGAGAGGAGAGTCCTGGTATATAAGAGGAGAGTCCTGGTACATCAGAGGAAAGTCCTGGTATATAAGAGGAGAGTCCTGGTATATAAGAGGAGAGTCCTGGTACATAAGAGGAGAGTCCTGGTATATAAGAGGAGAGTCCTGGTATATGAGAGGAGAGTCCTGGTACATCAGAGGAAAGTCCTGGTATATGAGAGGAGAGTCCTGGTACATCAGAGGAGAGTCCTGGTACATCAGAGGAGAGTCCTGGTATATAAGAGGAGAGTCCTGGTATATGAGAGGAGAGTCCTGGTATATAAGAGGAGAGTCCTGGTATATAAGAGGAGAGTCCTGGTACATCAGAGGAAAGTCCTGGTATATAAGAGGAGAGTCCTGGTATATAAGAGGAGAGTCCTGGTATATGAGAGGAGAGTCCTGGTACATCAGAGGAAAGTCCTGGTATATGAGAGGAGAGTCCTGGTACATCAGAGGAGAGTCCTGGTACATCAGAGGAGAGTCCTGGTATATAAGAGGAGAGTCCTGGTATATAAGAGGAGAGTCCTGGTATATAAGAGGAGAGTCCTGGTATATGAGAGGAGAGTCCTGGTACATCAGAGGAGAGTCCTGGTACATCAGAGGAGAGTCCTGGTATATAAGAGGAGAGTCCTGGTATATAAGAGGAGAGTCCTGGTACATCAGAGGAGAGTCCTGGTATATAAGAGGAGAGTCCTGGTACATCAGAGGAGAGTCTGGTATATGAGAGGAGAGTCCTGGTATATGAGAGGAGAGTCCTGGTATATGAGAGGAGAGTCCTGGTACATCAGAGGAAAGTCCTGGTATATGAGAGGAGAGTCCTGGTACATCAGAGGAAAGTCCTGGTATATGAGAGGAGAGTCCTGGTACATCAGAGGAAAGTCATGGTACAGCAGAGGAGAGTCCTGGTATATAAGAGGAGAGTCCTGGTATATGAGAGGAGAGTCCTGGTATATGAGAGGAGAGTCCTGGTACATCAGAGGAGAGTCCTGGTACATCAGAGGAGAGTCCTGGTATATGAGAGGAGAGTCCTGGTACATCAGCGGAAAGTCCTGGTATATGAGAGGAGAGTCCTGGTACATCAGAGGAAAGTCCTGGTATATGAGAGGAGAGTCCTGGTACATCAGAGGAAAGTCCTGGTATATAAGAGGAGAGTCCTGGTACATCAGAGGAGATTCCTGGTATATGAGAGGAGAGTCCTGGTATATGAGAGGAGAGTGCTGGTATATGAGAGGAGAGTCCTGGTACATCAGAGGAAAGTCCTGGTATATGAGAGGAGAGTCCTGGTACATCAGAGGAAAGTCCTGGTATATAAGAGGAGAGTCCTGGTACATCAGAGGAGAGTCCTGGTATATGAGAGGAGAGTCCTGGTATATGAGAGGAGAGTCCTGGTACATCAGAAGAGAGTCCTGGTACATCAGAGGAGAGTCCTGGTATATGAGAGGAGAGTCCTGGTACATCAGCGGAAAGTCCTGGTATATGAGAGGAGAGTCCTGGTACATCAGAGGAAAGTCCTGGTATTTGAGAGGAGAGTCCTGGTACATCAGAGGAAAGTCCTGGTATATAAGAGGAGAGTCCTGGTACATCAGAGGAGATTCCTGGTATATGAGAGGAGAGTCCTGGTATATGAGAGGAGAGTCCTGGTAAATCAGAGGAGAGTCCTGGTATATAAGAGGAGAGTCCTGGTATATGAGAGGAGAGTCCTGGTACATCAGAGGAGAGTCCTGGTACATCAGAGGAGAGTCCTGGTATATAAGAGGAGAGTCCTGGTATATAAGAGGAGAGTCCTGGTACATCAGAGGAGAGTCCTGGTATATAAGAGGAGAGTCCTGGTACATCAGAGGAGAGTCTGGTATATGAGAGGAGAGTCCTGGTATATGAGAGGAGAGTCTTGGTATATGAGAGGAGAGTCCTGGTACATCAGAGGAAAGTCCTGGTATATGAGAGGAGAGTCCTGGTACATCAGAGGAAAGTCCTGGTATATGAGAGGAGAGTCCTGGTACATCAGAGGAAAGTCATGGTACAGCAGAGGAGAGTCCTGGTATATAAGAGGAGAGTCCTGGTATATGAGAGGAGAGTCCTGGTATATGAGAGGAGAGTCCTGGTACATCAGAGGAGAGTCCTGGTACATCAGAGGAGAGTCCTGGTATATGAGAGGAGAGTCCTGGTACATCAGCGGAAAGTCCTGGTATATGAGAGGAGAGTCCTGGTACATCAGAGGAAAGTCCTGGTATATGAGAGGAGAGTCCTGGTACATCAGAGGAAAGTCCTGGTATATAAGAGGAGAGTCCTGGTACATCAGAGGAGATTCCTGGTATATGAGAGGAGAGTCCTGGTATATGAGAGGAGAGTGCTGGTATATGAGAGGAGAGTCCTGGTACATCAGAGGAAAGTCCTGGTATATGAGAGGAGAGTCCTGGTACATCAGAGGAAAGTCCTGGTATATAAGAGGAGAGTCCTGGTACATCAGAGGAGAGTCCTGGTATATGAGAGGAGAGTCCTGGTATATGAGAGGAGAGTCCTGGTACATCAGAGGAGAGTCCTGGTACATCAGAGGAGAGTCCTGGTATATGAGAGGAGAGTCCTGGTACATCAGCGGAAAGTCCTGGTATATGAGAGGAGAGTCCTGGTACATCAGAGGAAAGTCCTGGTATATGAGAGGAGAGTCCTGGTACATCAGAGGAAAGTCCTGGTATATAAGAGGAGAGTCCTGGTACATCAGAGGAGATTCCTGGTATATGAGAGGAGAGTCCTGGTATATGAGAGGAGAGTCCTGGTAAATCAGAGGAGAGTCCTGGTATATAAGAGGAGAGTCCTGGTACATCAGAGGAGAGTCCTGGTACATCAGAGGAAAGTCCTGGTACATCAGAGGAGAGTCCTGGTACATCAGAGGAAAGTCCTGGTATATGAGAGGAGAGTCCTGGTACATCAGAGGAGAGTCCTGGTACAGCAGAGGAGAGTCCTGGTATATAAGAGGAGAGTCCTGGTATATGAGAGGAGAGTCCTGGTATATAAGAGGAGAGTCCTGGTACATCTGAGGAGAGTCCTGGTACATCAGAGGAGAGTCCTGGTACATCAGAGGAGAGTCCTGGTACATCAGAGGAGAGTGCTGGTATATAAGAGGAGAGTCCTGGTACATCAGAGGAGAGTCCTGGTATATGAGAGGAGAGTCCTGGTACATCAGAGGAAAGTCCTGGTATATAAGAGGAGAGTCCTGGTACATCAGAGGAGAGTCCTGGTATATAAGAGGAGAGTCCTGGTACATCAGAGGAGAGTCCTGGTATATAAGATGAGAGTCCTGGTACATCAGAGGAGAGTCCTGGTATATGAGAGGAGAGTCCTGGTACATCAGAGGAAAGGCCTGGTATATGAGAGGAGAGTCCTGGTACATCAAAGGAAAGTCCTGGTATATGAGAGGAGAGTCCTGGTACATCAGAGGAAAGTCCTGGTATATAAGAGGAGAGTCCAGGTACATCAGAGGAGAGTCCTGGTATATGAGAGGAGAGTCCTGGTATATGAGAGGAAAGTCCTGGTACATCTGAGGAGAGTCCTGGTACATCAGAGGAGAGTCCTGGTACATCAGAGGAGAGTCCTTGTACATCAGAGGAGAGTGCTGGTATATAAGAGGAGAGTCCTGGTACATCAGAGGAGAGTCCTGGTATATCAGAGGAGAGTCCTGGTATATCAGAGGAGAGTCCTGGTATATAAGAGGAGAGTCCTGGTACATCAGAGGAGAGTCCTGGTATATGAGAGGAGAGTCCTGGCATATCAGAGGAGAGTCCTGGTATATCAGAGGAGAGTCCTGGTATATAAGAGGAGAGTCCTGGTATATGAGAGGAGAGTCCTGGTATATCAGAGGAGAGTCCTGGTACATCAGAGGAGAGTCCTGGTATATGAGAGGAGAGTCCTGGTATATCAGAGGAGAGTCCTGGTATATCAGAGGAGAGTCCTGGTATATAAGAGGAGAGTCCTGGTATATGAGAGGAGAGTCCTGGTATATCAGAGGAGAGTCCTGGTACATCAGAGGAGAGTCCTGGTATATGAGAGGAGAGTCCTGGTATATCAGAGGAGAGTCCTGGTACATCAGAGGAGAGTCCTGGTATATGAGAGGAGAGTCCTGGTATATCAGAGGAGAGTCCTTGTTCAAAGAAAATAAAGAAAATGAAGAGGTGAAGACAAGTTTTACAGAATTAGAAAAATGGGAAACAGTCTCACTCTGAGGATATTAAATTGGTGTGTGTGTGGCTATGTGTGAGGAGGGTTTAGCTCCCTAGGTTTCAAGGGGGCTGAGAAAGACAATATTTGCCAATAATTACGACCTTAAAACCTCTTACAGCTACCCCCCTACTTTTTTCCATTTCCGCCTGAAGACATACCCAAATCCCAATATGCATATTCTTGGCTTCATTTGAAAGAAAACACTCTGAAGTTTGTGTAAATGTGAATTGAATGTAGATGAATATAACACAATAGATCTGGTTTAGATAATACAATGAAAAAAAACATGTTTTTTCTTTTTATTGTTGTATCATCATCTTTAAAATGAACAAGACAAAACAAACATTCAGATAGGATGATGGGGACAATTTCAGTGAAAAATATAAGAGGGCAACAGTACTTGTGCAAAGTTTCAGAATGATAACTTCCAAAATGAGTGTGCTACATGACATTTATCATGAAGTCACCCAGAAGTTATACATTTTGAATGGAATGCAAAATACCAAAATGGTATTCTAACACAACCCCCCCAAAAATGGAGAAAAAATATGAAAAATATGTATATAGAAATTTACAAAATAACACTTTGAATATTTGGAAGACCCTCAGTCCTCTACACAATATTGTGCTGCTGATGCCAGGTGCCATAGCAGTCTCTTTCTGCTCTAAAGCAGAGGTTCACCAAGCATGTGGTGCAGGTGATGGGGGACTTAATTTAGCAAAGAACACAGCGACGCCTCCATGCTGTGCCCTTTTGGCCCTGAGGCATATCCATGCCTGCAGAAATACATTTGGGCAGATGAACACCACTTATGGCAGGAGCAGAAGGGACAGAGATAGAGGGGCCAGAACATGGTGCAGTGGTGCTGTGGTGCTGTAGCCAGCAAGCTCCTTGATGAGCAGCTCTCTGAAGGCTAGCTGTGAGATGGGGGGCTTTCCACAGCTCTTAGCTATTTCCTTGTGTAGAATGAATGCATTCACCACAGAAATGTTGATGAAATGATAGAAGAAGGTCTTGTACCATTTCATCATCTTAAGGAGAACATTGTAATAGCCTATCAGCGCATCTGACAGGTCCACACTTCCCATGCTCTTGTTGTAGTCCTTTATTGCAGTTGGAATGGGGACATTTTTTGCGGTCCATGCCCCAGTACCGCTGAGACAACAGGTGTCTGGCTGGATGAACCAGCTTCAGTGGGGGATGGACACCTTGGCACTGGGGGCTTCCATTCGGAGTCAGTGTCACTGTGAAAGAAAATGTTCAGTTAGAATAGTTTCACATATGAGCCCTGTATCAACAGGTATAATAAACAAATATACACTGCTCAAAAAATGTAAGGGAACACTTAAACAACACAATGTAACTCCAAGTCAATCACACTTCTGTGAAATCAAACTGTCCACTTAGGAAGCAATACTGATTGACAATAAATTTCACATGCTTTTGTGCAAATAGAATAGACAACAGGTGGAAATTATAGACAATTAGCAAAACACCCCCAATAAAGGAGTGGTTCTACAGGTGGTGACCACAGACCACTTCTCAGTTCCTATGCTTCCTGGCTGATGTTTTGGTCACTTTTGAATGCTGGCGGTGCTTTCACTCTAGTGGTAGCATGAGACGGAGTCTACAACCCACACAAGTGGCTCAGTTAGTGCAGCTCATCCAGGATGGCACATCAATGCGAGCTGTGGCAAGAATGTTTGCTGTGTCTGTCAGCGTATTGTCCAGAGCATGGAGGCGCTACCAGGAGAAAGGTCAGTACATCAGGAGACGTGGAGGAGGCCGTAGGAGGGCAACAACCCAGCAGCAGGACCGCTACCTCCGCCTTTGTGCAAGGAGGAGCAGGAGGAGCACTACCAGAGCCCTGCAAAATGACCTCCAGCAGGCCACAAATGTGCATGTGTCTGCTCAAACGGTCAGAAACAGACTCCATGAGGGTGGTATGAGGGCCCAACGTCCACAGGTGGGTGTGCAGGACGTTTGGCATTTGCCAGAGAACACCAAGATTGGCAAATTCGCCACTGGCGCCCTGTGCTCTTCACAGATGAAAGCAGGTTCAAACTGAGCACATGTGACAGACGTGACAGTCTGGAGACACTGTGGAGAACGTTCTGCTGCCTGCAACATCCTCCAGCATGTCAGTCATGGTGTGGGGTGGCATTTCTTTGGGGGGCCGCACAGCCCTCCATGTGCTCGCCAGAGGTAGCCTGACTGCCATTAGGTACCGAGATGAGATCCTCAGACCCCTTGTGAGACCATATGCTGGTGCGGTTGGCCCTGGGTTCCTCCTAATGCAAGACAATGCTAGACCTCATGTGGCTGGAGTGTGTCAGCAGTTCCTTCAAGAGGAAGGCATTGATGCTATGGACTGGCCCGCCCGTTCCCCAGACCTGAATTCAATTGAGCACATCTGGGACATCATGTCTCGCTCCATCCACCAATGCCACGTTGCACCACAGATTGTCCAGGAGTTGGTGGATGCTTTAGTCCAGGTCTGGGAGGAGATCCCTCAGGAGACCATCCGCCACCTCACTAGGAGCATGCCCAGGCGTTGTAGGGAGGTCATACAGGCACGTGGAGGCCACACACACTACTGAGCCTCATTTTGATTTGTTTTAAGGACATTACATCAAAGTTGGATCAGCCTGTAGTGTGGTTTTCCACTTTAATTTTGAGTGTGACTCCAAATCCAGACCTCCATGGGTTGATACATTTGATTTCCATTGATATTTTTTGTGTGGTTTTGTTGTCAGCACATTCAACTATGTAAAGAAAAAAGTATTTAATAAGAATATTTCATTCATTCAGATCTAGGACGTGTTATTTTAGTGTTCCCTTTATTTTTTTGAGCAGTGTATATAGAATACAGGGAACATAAGGTTGAATATATTATTATAGACCTGCTAGATCTACTGTCTCATTTATATTATGACAGACCAGCTAGATCTACTGTCTAATTTATATTATGACATTTCAGCTAGATCTACTGTCTCTATTATATTATGACATACCTACTGTCTTTATTATATTACAACAGACCAGCTGTATCTACTGTCTCCATTTCACTTTGGCCATTGTTGTGGGCCTGCCCTCCCCTCAACAGCCTCAAATAGGCTATTTCATGTGGGGGTGGGGTGGGGTGGAGCGGCGGACACACGCATCTCGGCCATGCTCCCTCTAATCCACAATATGTATATATACACACACAAACATAGGCTATGGGTCATACAAACATACCCCCACCCACAATGTATAGCCAACGTGTACTTTACACATTTTATTACATTTTTATATATTGCTACTAAAATTTTAAAAAAATCCCAAATAATATTTTATATTATTAATTTCAAACAACGGCATTAACATGAGAAGAACTTACCAGTCCAAAACGATGTCCTCTCCGTTCAAAAAATATTCCTCCATTTGGGAATCAAAGCTATGCTAGCTAAATGAATCGTCCTCCAACAATCTGTCTCATTTTCCCGATCAATTTCTTCTAAAATTGTGTGTACATCTGTATATCTAGACTTAGATTTAGCTTTCCCTGACTTAGTCGCCATACTGATCGATATATAAACAGCTGAAGATGCGCTTTACCAAATAGTGCTGTGCGTAACATGCGTGGCTCCTTCCAGTATGAATCTTCAATGGCGAATGACCCTCTTTACGCCGGAGTTTACTACATGGGTTGGTCTTCCAACACATAACCATTACATATTGCCGTTTACCTCAGCTCATTGGCTATCTACCCAGCTAGATTTCAAGACGATCAGTGGTCATTGGGTTAAAATACAGTCAATCAACGAAACAGCGGTCATATCATTGGTGCACAATGATGTCATTACTTGTCTTCAAATCGGTTTCTTTCAGTCAATACGTCCCACGAAATGACCCATCAAGTTTGGTTGTGTTACAAACAAACCAGTTGATTGCAATGAAACCAAACATGACTGGAAAAGTCACGTTTAGTGTGTGTATTTACATTGAATGTGTCGTTGAAAATTGAATGAGACGGAATTCACAACACAAGCGGTTCACAAAATGGATTTTATCAAACAAAAGACCATTCATTGTGTGAGCATTGGGATTGCAAACAGAGGAAGATCGTCAAAGGTAAAGATTTATTTTATTGCAATTTGTGATTTTGTTACGCCTGTGCTGGTTGAAATAGTTTTTTTTATTGGGCTCTGTCCTCAGATAATCGCATCGTATTCTTTCATAGTAAATCCTTTATTAAATCTGACAACGCAGTTGGATTAGCAAGATTCTAGGCTTTCAAATCATGTGAGACACTTGTATTTTCATGAATGTTTAATATGACTATTTATATAGTGATCACTGTATGTTGTCGAATTGAATCCCGCTAACGGGTTCGGTGCGCAGAGAGGTTAACGATCCAGTGAATGTCCAACATGGAATTGGAGGTGAACAGTAAGAGAGAGGAGAGAGAGGGATAAAGGAGCTCATGTCTCTCCCTCTGGTACACTCATCTGATCAGCGTCCACTCCATTATGGTAATTGAAGAAAGCAGCCTGACTCAGAGATTCCAGAGAAATCCCTCCGTGTCCTCAGAACTCCATATACTGTACCCTGAGGACTGCTTCTCAGCTATGACACATGGAGCAGTTGGATACCGTTCCCCTACCACTCTCTCATTTAAAGCCTGACGAGGGGATTTTATGTGGAAGGCAGTAGCTATGTGAAGGTGGGAGAAACACATGGAGAGAGGATGCTTAAACAAGTGGATGAGCAGAGAGGAGAGAGATCTATGGGTAAAAGAGATAGGCCCCTTCACGCTGCATTGTGAAGCCTGGTGTGAAAAGACGCCATATTGGGCTGAAAAACAAAAGCGCATTGAGATCTGTCACAACTCTTCTCACATATGGTCACCTGTATGTGGCTGGTGGGAGGGAGGCGTCTCGACAGATGGCAGCGCCACCACAGACAGATACAGCTCTGTTAATTATCCCAGTACTACATTACTGTATGGACACTACAGTACAGTACACTACCTGCAGCGAACATGTCTTGTGTTAGGAAGGGATAATAAGTTGGGAATAAATCTTTCAATAAATAAAAAACTGATTTAAATAGCCCACTTTTTTCCAAATTCGGTTGGCGGTGGATGCCCTTGATTCAGAAGCCCTGTGCGCCGGGTAGGCAATGTGTTCCCATTTTCAACCATTTCATTTGTCTGAATGGACAAACTCCGCTTACCCAGCAGACCTGGAGAGCTAATCCAAGTGTGCCTACTGCGCTGGCCAATTGGATGACTCAAATCACCGTGCCTACAGCTTCCACAATCCCACAGCAAAGATTTATACCAGCTTAAGTGAGATTTCCTAACTTTTAAAACCATGACCAGAGAGAGACTGTCAAAGAATATGGCAAAAAGCTGCTGCTTTTATGAGTGAGTTAAAAATGTTATTCAGCACTGTCAACACTGTTTTTATACAACACTTTTACAACACAGAAAATGTGCTTTTCCCTACTTCCACTTGTGCTACAACCAGCTGTAATGAATGGTTATAGCTGCATCTGCAATGAATGGTTATAGCTGCATCTGCAATGAATGGTTGTAGCTGCATCTGCAATGAATGGTTATAGCTGCATCTGCAATGAATGGTTATAGCTGCATCTGCAATGAATGGTTATAGCTGCATCTGCAATGAAGGGTTATAGCTGCATCTGCAATGAATGGTTATAGCTGCATCTGCAATGAATGGTTATAGCTGCATCTGCAATGAATGGTTATAGCTGCATCTGCAATTATAGCTGCATCTGCAATGAATGGTTATAGCTGCATCTGCAATGAATGGTTATAGCTGCATCTGCAATGAATGGTTATAGCTGCATCTGCAATGAATGGTTATAGCTGCATCTGCAATGAATGGTTATAGCTGCATCTGCAATGAATGGCTATAGCTGCATCTGCAATGAATGGTTATAGCTGCATCTGCAATGAAGGGTTATAGCTGCATCTGCAATGAATGGTTATAGCTGCATCTGCAATGAATGGTTATAGCTGCATCTGCAATGAATGGTTATAGCTGCATCTGCAATGAATGGTTATAGCTGCATCTGCAATGAATGGTTATAGCTGCATCTGCAATGAATGGTTATAGCTGCATCTGTAATGAATGGTTATAGCTGCATCTGCAATTAATGGTTATAGCTGCATCTGCAATGAATGAGTAGCCAAGTGTATCGATAGGCCTGAGTTTTGACTATTAGCAGCTCGCGTCTATTTTAATATCAAGGAATATTTCACTTTCTCTGGTCATCAGAACATGAATTTGTGAGGCCGAAATAAAAGTCAGGTGGAAGATGGTTTCCCCTTTGGCTTGTCAGTCTCACCGGAGAAAAGGAGCGAGCAGGGACCGTGAGAGGCAGACTCTCTAACTCTGGTGAGACTGACCATCAGATGCAGGTACCATCAGACCAGTAAAATAAAAAAACAAATTATTTCAATTTATGCTCAGCTGTGCCTACCAAGTGATACAACAACTGATCTATTCTGTTTTCAAAGCTCGAGTTTTGAAATATAATATTGTCGGAGAAGAACAATATTGTCAGGCCAAGCATAACCAATATGCTGTGATAATGTTTCTGGCCTACTGCACACGCCTCGTTTCATTAGCATAATGTTGCATAAGCTTACATTTAAAACAGAATCTGAGCGGTAGAGCTCTCCTTGCTTTTTGACTCTGAAAGTGATCTTGATTCAGAAAAGGTTGGTGACCACTGATTTAGAGAGTTAGGCCAACTTTTAGAGTTGTGAATATTGTTCTAATTTTAGATATTAAGTTACATAGCATTGATGAAACATTCCCCATGTAATGTTAATGGGGAGCTGACATGGCTGCCATAGAATGTTGTAGTGTCATGTAAATGTATCATAATGCAGAAACCTCAATCTCATAACACTAAATACATGGCTCTGGTAAAACTATCATTTTAATAATATCATGGAGGGTCAGTCCTTGCATCCATAGCTCTGTCTATGAATTTGAGAGTGGTTACATTTCTCCAGCCCCATCCCTCAGCTGTTTACCCAATCAGAGGCGGGGTGACAGTAGGCCTGAGGGGTTATTGGATATTAGTCCCAGCACCTTCACCACTTGCCAAGATGTGTTGATTCAATATCAATACAGTAGACCTGTGGGGCATACATTCCTTTTATAAATATATACACAAACATACAGAGCCCCCCACGCACACGCCTTCTCATTTCTTGAAGGCAAGCTATTCTAAGACGTATATCCCCTCAGTGGGATCAGAGTGACTGAAGGTTTGTGTCCCAAAGTGTCCCAGTGATGATATGACACTGTGTCTCTAATGTATGAGCTGCTTTCATCTCTTCATTAAGAGGAACTGGTCTCCTCTGTGTTTGTGGTCACATCATCAGGGTGTTTCTCAGTGACACCAGAGAGAATGACTCTACTGTGGCTGACTGCTGAAAGACAGGGATTGGAGCGCCTGTCTCCATTATCCTGTCTCCTCTGAAACACCAGCACCACACAGCTCTATTACTTCATACTGCCCTGTATAGTTGCTGATGTTAATTAATACCCTTTGAGGCCACAATGTCTCAAAGGCACAGCTTTCTGAGATCTGCATAACCAAATTGATTGTGCAGGGTTTTGATTATGCATACTACATCTAGAATATGGAAAGTGAACTTGAATATCTGGTGAGGAAATTGGTTACTAGTAGGCAGTAGTTAAAGCTGTTCTTCTGGTTTTGCCATCTTATATCCAAGATGTCCTACGGGTTGATGTCCTTTCAACTCTCTCACTTAAGTGTTGACGCAAACCCATTTAAATGCTTCCCCTAACACACAAGCACAGACACATCGAGAACTCTCTGCCGTGATGTAACTTCATGTCAGTGCATAAAACTAGGAAATAATTCCTGTCCCATTCAATCACTGACAATGAAATGGATCAACACCACAGATGAACCAGCCATTATCTGCATAATGAAAGACTAAATGGAATCCATTTTATCACTCAAAGGGCCTTATCAGCTACAAGTAGTGGCCAATGGCCATCATAAAATATTTTGAATCAATGATTAACTTCCTGACTGGAATCTCAATATGGAGAGACGTTCCAGAGTCAAATTAAATGTGCAAATACGGTACTCGCCAACTGCTTCACAGTATGCATTTATGCATGATTACTGGTACATCAAATCCTAGTGCATGTATCCAGCTTGGCTATGCTGCTCTATCTCCTAAAGTATAGCTTCCCTGCTGTATCCTGCTAAATATTGACAGTATCCTGCATGGCCTCCAGATGTATTCAGCCTGCTATGTCTATTCCACAGTTAGGAAAATACAGTATATCCCTGTGGCATCTTTCACAACATCTGTGTCAGTAACATACAGCAGCATGTAAACTACTCACATCCACATCATCAATAATACACACGGTAGGTCACGTGTTTAATAGTTCACACGGCTCATTATTTAAGACTGTAGGAATATGTTATGGAACACACAGATAGGTACTACAGATCTTTTGAAAATTCGAAGACCATGCACGTACGGTACTTACACGTGTATACACGCACGCACGCACGCACACACACACACACACAGACAGACACGCACACACACATAGAGTGAATATAGACAAGGCCATAGCCCCAGTGAGCATTAGGCCGTAGCCCCGGTGAGCATTGTTAATGGGCTGTCTGCCTGTGGGAGGGGAGCAGTGCTGTTGTCTAATGTGTGAAGAGGATGACTTTCTGGTTTGACCATGGTGGAGCCGGCCCTGTCAGCAGCTGGCCCTGTCAGCAGGGGGGTTGATCCACTGTCACAGCACTGGCTGATCTGAAGGACAGGCACGTCTCAGTGACCTGACCAACAATATCTCTCTCTGGCCACGGCCCCTGGGACTGAGGTGTGATGAGGGCACCATGGCCCCCATGGTCACGGTAATCAATCTTCCCCTGTCCTGTCCTGTCCTGTGCTGACAGGTGAGTGTCTCAAACTGAATATGTGAAGATAAGTCTTCTGCTGCCCAGAGCCTTTTCCTATAAGGGTTCCTGAGGGAGTCTCACACACCTGACAGACTGACTAGACACCGACAGACGTCATACACACACACATACTGTACACACACACACATCATAATGTAAAATCTTCTGCTGTCCAGCCCTGTCCTGGGCTGACAGGTAAGTGACTGTCTATGAGCCTGAATATAACAGGATGAGCTTGTCATTGCCGTTGCCACTGGCAGCCCTTTTCCTATGAGGTCCTGGGGGAGTCTCACGTCATATACAAACGTCATGAATTCTAATGTCCTGACGATGGTCAGAGCGACGCACCTACTGCGTTCATCTTGTCATATCTCGGCTCATCTTCAGCCATGATCATCACAATTACAATACACTCAATATTACCACATATAACTACGTTGTAACTAACTGCCCTAAATCCACTAACTTCCTAAAACTCCAGGGCCAGAATTGATGTCTGTCGGGTACAGGAAAATCAATTCCAGTCTATAGTGGTGTGTGTTTGTTAGCTGCAATATCCACAGTCCAATATCCACAGAGAAAAGGCCTGAAGATGGGATTTGAGCATCGATTTTAGCTGCAGGTTTTTTGGTCTCAGTGAGGGATTTATATGGTTGAAAATGGAGAGAGAGAGAAGGAGAGCGAGAGAGAGAGAGAGAGAGAGAGAGAGAGAGACTGCACAACAGCAGAAAAATACTAGAAAAACAAACATCTTCAATTTGTCCAGAATCCCAGACAGTACTGTAGAATGTGGAGAGACAGTGGTTTGGTGAGGAACAGCAGCAGCTCCACAGCATCCCTTCCCTCTGAGTCGTTAGCCTTTAGCCCTGCTCATTTGCATATCACCACGATGCATGTGTAATTGCCATGGAGGTTGATCGCTTGTCCTTGTGGATTTACGACAGGGTGGAGGGGTGGACTCTCCCCCTCGTAGATAGAGTTCATCTGTAATCCCACACACAGTTAATGACAAACATTTTCTGGCACTTTTTAGTTTTTGCTAGATTCAGGCGGCTATAATAACATTGTCCCTGTCACTCCCACTAGCTTCACCATTATGCTCTCTCAGCCCCAGAGAAGATTCTGATGCTATTCATTTCCATTTTCCTTTTTGTCCTCGTGTGTGAAGATAAACTGAGCTCATTTGAGCAGCCACAGAGTCCATGGGTTATAAAACCTGCATATCCACCACACAGCTGTTAGATTCAAACTCTATACATTTTTGCTGGGCCTCCCGAGTGGTGCCGCAGTCTAAGGCACTGCATTACAGATCAGGGTTCGATTCCGGGCTGTGTCGCAGCCGGCCACGACCGGGAAACCCATGAGGTGGCGCACAATCGGCCCAGCGTCGTCCGGGTTAGGGGAGGGTTTGGCCGGCTGGGATGTCCATGTCCAATCGCGTTTTTGCTACTCCTTCTGGCGGCCAGGCGCATGCAGGCTGACACGGTCGCCAGGTGTACGGTGTTTCCTCCGACACATTGGAGCGACTGGCTTCCGGACAGTGTGTCAGGAAGC
Organism: Oncorhynchus tshawytscha; assembly: GCF_018296145.1. Taxonomy (NCBI): domain Eukaryota; kingdom Metazoa; phylum Chordata; class Actinopteri; order Salmoniformes; family Salmonidae; genus Oncorhynchus; species Oncorhynchus tshawytscha. The sequence goes on along the minus strand of NC_056455.1, from coordinate 20,000,262 downwards.
AGTGTGTCAGGAAGCAGTGTGTCAGGAAGCAGTGTGTCAGGAAGCAGTGTGTCAGGAAGCAGTGCGGTTGGCCGAATCGTGTTTCGGAGGACGCATGGCTCTCAACCTTCGCCTCTCCCGAGTCCGTACGGGAGTTGCAGCGATGGGACAAGACTGTAACTACCAATTGGATACCACGAAATTGGGGAGAAAAAGGGGTAAAAAGTACAACAATATTTAATAAATACATTTTTGCTAGGTGCACTTGGCTGTGGCACTTTTTCTATGGGTGGGTGAGAAGGAGAGAAGCCATGCAGACAGGAGCGGAAAGAGATGAGGAGGGAGCGGAGGGAGATGAGGAGGGAGCACTGTCCTCTACATTCTAAGTGACTGTGTTTAATGAGGGTAGACTGTGTTAGTGTTTGCCTGTGTCCTCTGCAGCAGAGGGAGATGGGAGAGGTCTAATGGTGGTGGTGCTCTCTCTGCAGAAGAAAGCAATGGTCTGTGTTGCGCTGGGGAGATGGCCCAGCCTGCCAGTCTGCTATACAGGAGAGAGGCAGCCTTCCTGCAGCAACTCTCACACACACACCCATGCATGAACATGTACATTCACTCACACAGACACTCACACACACACACACACACACACACACACACACACACACACACACACACACACACACACACACACACACACACACACACACACACACACACACACACTGAAATGACTATTCAAAAATACCTGCCCGACGCACACACAAAGTCTCACTCAGTATCAGCTGAGGAGGAGAGGAGTGACACTACTGCCACATTACTCTCTGATGTGTCTGTCCTGTGTGCACACAGGCCTGCTATGATCTGAGCTTAGTCCTGTGAAGAGCTACATCAGACCAGTCACCTCTGCCTGCCAGGGAGTATGTCTTTATTCAGTTCACAAGGTCCTTATTGTTCTTTGGCACAAAGCTGTACTAATAGACTTATATACTGTTGTTGTGACTTTACTTTCATTAATCTTATGACTGTTATTTATCTAATCAACTAACTAATTGTTACCCGATTAAATTAATCATGTAACAATGAACTCATTAGGAATTTGGGGCACCACGAGAGCTGTTATTTAAAGAGTTACCATGTCCTGAATTAAACTCTAAAAAGGTCTTTACCTATCACATCTATAAACAGTCAACTTATTAATCATAACCTTCATAACCTTATCATATCATCATTCTGAACAGTCGTAACATCCTTGCATCTGCAAAAACTCCAGCCTTACTTATGATTGTAACGCTTCTCCTCTTCGTCTGAGGAGGAGTAGGAAGGATCGGACCAATATGCAGCGTGGTAAGTGTCCATGTTAATTTATTAGAACTGAACACACAAAACAAAATAACAAAGTGAATGAAAGAAACGAAACAGTCCTGTCAGGTGAAACAACACACTAAACAGAAAATAACCACCCACAACCAAAATGGGGAAAACAGGCTACCTAAGTATGGTTCTCAATCAGAGACAACGATTGACAGCTGCCTCTGATTGGGAACCATACCAGGCCAAACACATAGAAATATAAACACAAGAACAAAACATAGAATGCCCACCCCAACTCACGCCCTGACCAACCTAAAATAGAGACATACAAAAGGAACTAAGGTCAGGACGTGACAATGATTCAGTACTACACAAATTGGTTGAATTATTTATTTACTACCTAACTAAATGATAACACAGGTAAACATGCACAATTAATACATATACATTAGGAAAAGGGCCCTAGCGGACCGACACTATATGGTGTCTTTTTACACAACGACATGGAGAGGGAAAGAGAGAAGGAGGTTAAAAAAAGAGAGAAAGAGACACTTATCATTGATACATTTTAGAAACTATTCTCACAGTAATCATATACTTTGCACATGAACCGCCGCCCATTTGGAGAAATCGTGAATGTATTTAGGAATGTTTCAAGGTATATCTCAAAGTATGTCTCAAGGAATGTCTCAAGGTGAGGCTCAACAGTATGTCCTTACTTGCTAGGCTCTGTGCTTAATGCTTTACAGTACGTATTTTGTGTGCTGAGCTGCTATGTGACAGCTCTAAGCCTGAGCTCTGAGCCTGTGCTCTCCCAGTCTGCCTGTGCTGTGTGCTGAGGGCCAGTGTGCTGAGGGCCTGTGGGCTGAGGGCTTGTGTGAGTGTGCTGCTCTGAGCAGAGCAGAGCAGACTAAGCGTGAAGTCACACAGACAGACATGTAGCCCTCAGAGAAGCTGCACCTGGTCCTGGGCCAATACTGCTCCCCATTATGGCCTGTCAAGCCTGCAACACATATGCTGTTTCCCCCTACAACAACACCTCATCCACCAACCCCAACCCCTAGAGCTGTTTGTCTGTTTGCACGCATCAATGACTACCTTCATATCTGTCTGTCTGTCTGTCTCACTGACTCTCTGTCTGTCTCATTGTCAGTTTGGCCATCTGTGTACTGGCCTGTCTGTCTCCCTCATTTTGAAACATCAGTGTACCTGTGTGTCTCTGCCTCACTCCTGTGTGTCTCTGCCTCACTCCTGTGTGTCTCTGCCTCACTCCTGTGTGTCTCTGCCTCACTCCTGTGTGTCTTCCTCTGTATGTATCTGTGTCCCCCTGTCCCCTTCCCTAGCCCCCTCTCTGTGTGGCTGATTCACTCACTGCTCACGTATCTGAATGTATTATTTGAAGCACTTTGCGAACATGACGCACAGCATGGCCCCCGGCCGTGGAGCAAACAAATAAACATGGCCGCTGCTCGCCGTATGACTAACTTCCCCTGCAAGGATCGTGACCTCAAGAAATGAAACATCACTGGAGAGCTTCTGGAGAGAGAGAGGAGGAATGGAGGGATAAGGAGAAGGGAGGGAGAGAGAGAGGAGGAATGGAGGGATAAGGAGAAGGGAGGGAGAGAGAGAGGAGGAATGGAGGGATAAGGAGAAGGGAGGGAGAGAGAGAGGAGGAATGGAGGGATATGGAGAAGGGAGGGAGAGAGAGAGGAGGAATGGAGGGATAAGGAGAAGGGAGGGAGAGAGAGAGGAGGAATGGAGGGATAAGGAGAAGGGAGGGAGAGAGAGAGGAGGAATGGAGGGATATGGAGAAGGGAGGGAGAGAGAGAGGAGGAATGGAGGGATAGGGAGAAGGGAGGGAAAGAGAGAGGAGGAATGGAGGGATAGGGAGAAGGGAGGGAGAGAGAGGGGAGGAATGGAGGGATAGGGAAAAGGGAGGGAAAGAGAGAGGAGGAATGGAGGGATAAGGAGAAGGGAGGGAGAGAGAGAGGAGGAATGGAGGGATATGGAGAAGGGAGGGAGAGAGAGAGGAGGAATGGAGGGATAGGGAGAAGGGAGGGAAAGAGAGAGGAGGAATGGAGGGATAGGGAGAAGGGAGGGAGAGAGAGGGGAGGAATAGAGGGATATGGAGAAGGGAGGGAGAGAGAGAGGAGGAATGGAGGGATAGGGAGAAGGGAGGGAAAGAGAGAGGAGGAATGGAGGGATAGGGAGAAGGGAGGGAGAGAGAGAGGAGGAATGGAGGGATATGGAGAAGGGAGGGAGAGAGAGAGGAGGAATGGAGGGATAGGGAGAAGGGAGGGAAAGAGAGAGGAGGAATGGAGGGATAGGGAGAAGGGAGGGAGAGAGAGGGGAGGAATGGAGGGATAGGGAAAAGGGAGGTAGAGAGAGGGGAGGAATGGAGGGATAGGGAGAAGGGAGGGAGAGAGAGAGGAGGAATGGAGGGATAGGGAAAAGGGAGGTAGAGAGAGGGGAGGAATGGAGGGATAGGGGAAAGGGAGGTAGAGAGGGGAGGAATGGAGGGATAGGGAGAAGGGAGGGAGAGAGAGGATGAATGGAGGGATATGGAGAAGGGAGGTAGAGAGAGGGGAGGAATGGAGGGATAGGGAGAAGGGAGGGAGAGAGGGGAGGAATGAAGGGATAGGGAGAAGGGAGGGAGTGAGAGAGGAGGAATGGAGGGATAGGGAAAAGGGAGGTAGAGAGAGGGGAGGAATGGAGGGATAGGGAAAAGGGAGGTAGAGAGAGGGGAGGAATGGAGGGATAGGGAGAAGGGAGGGAGAGAGAGAGGATGAATGGAGGGATATGGAGAAGGGAGGTAGAGAGAGGGGAGGAATGGAGGGATAGGGAGAAGGGAGGGAGTGAGAGAGGAGGAATGGAGGGATAGGAAAGGGGAGGTAGAGAGAGGGGAGGAATGGAGGGATAGGGAAAAGGGAGGTAGAGAGGGGAGGAATGGAGGGATAAGGAGAAGGGAGGTCGAGAGAGGGGAGGAATGGAGGGATAGGGATAGGGAGAAGGGAGGGAGAGAGAGGATGAATGGAGGGATAGGGATAGGGAGAAGGAAGGGAGAGAGAGGAGGAATGGAGAGAGAGGAGAGTAATGGAGGTATAGGGAGAAGGGAGGGAGAGAGGGGAGGAGAGTGATGAGGCCCAGCCTTCCCCCCCAGGGCTCTCTAGGGCCTCCCGGCAGCTGAATACAGGGCACTAGAGGACCGTGCAAAGAGCCAGGCTCAATTTCATTAAACATCATTGACCCCCACAGTAGAGACATTGAATGAGGAATAACCATGACAACACTAAGGGAAGGAAGCTGACTGACGACAGAATAGTGTCCTTTTGAGCTAACAGAGAGGAGGAGTGTTTTTGGAAAGAGCAACACTGTAGTGTAATATTTTGGGTTATTGTATAGACGAGGGGGGTACGGTAATAGTGATGGATGTCTGTGTGCCTCTCGTTGGGAACGGAGTGCACACTGAAGTATATAAAACAAGCCATTTAGGTCATAAATGTTTTGAATCAAGTGCTCTGCCGGCAAATAACCAGATAACCTGAGAAGATTTCAGTTCTTCCTTCAAAGTGCAATTTTATTCCCTATTGCATGTTAGTACAGTTAAAAGGCCCATGAAGTTAAGTGGGGTTGCCAGGAAGTCAATGCACCAGAGATTGTGGTCCAATCACAGAAGGACAGACACAGAGCGACTAACTCCATCGGACCCAATAACACAGCACCGTGATTTGAGTGGTTCTGAACACCTCCTGAGTCACTTTTTTCAGCTATAGCACTTCCTGGACACGTCATTTGACTCATATGAAAGTGACAAAACCGGTCTGATATGCTGATCTGAGATGGGACTGATAAAGTTAACTCTATTTTCAGTAGAAAACATGTCCACTCACAGCCTGCCTGGACACTGAGATGGATCATCTAAGGCCTCACAAAGTCCTTCCTTATTACTGCCAGCCAATGCATTTCTACCGTCTGTTTGCTGACGATCCCTCTAAACAGAGTCAAACCGCAAGGAAACGTAATTCTAATATACCTAATACGGTCTGTGACTCACACTTACTGTCCACTCAACCAGACAATCCAATACGTGTCATCAAACGATAGGCATGTAGGGAAATCAAATGTGGCTGTGTGACTGTCATAACCAGTTGGTGTAGTAAACAACAAATAGCACAATAAGCTTCATATACAGAAAGCCTCTGTAATCGTGTCTGATCTAATGAAAAATATATAACACTATGTTTGTTTGACAAGCATTTGATGACACATATTGGATTGTCAACTCAGCTTCCTGGTTACACTTTCTTTCTATGCAGATTGCTAGTTGACACACAGCAGAGCAGACACTCTCTTCCCATCTGATTAGTGTCTTCAGATCAACCACAGTCACCACTGGAAACCAGGGGAAGTTAATTCATGTGATTTACATAGGGATGCAAGTCCAGGTGGATTGGCTGCCTCCCACCTGAACGAGACAGAGTCATGCTTTGATTGGTCAAGGTATCACAATGACCTTCCAGAGATTAGGTGTTCTTCTTCCCAATGACATGCTTTTGCTCTCCCTTCACCTTGTTGCTAGGAGAAATTACATTCCTATTGTGTTACAGCCAAAAGCATTCGCTAAAAAACACATTCCCTATGGAGAAACACACAAAGTACAAAACATACAGTACCAAAACGGACAAACAGGCAGACACACACATACACACACAAACAGGCAGACACACACGTACACACACAAACAGGCAGACACACACGTACACACACAAACAGGCAGACACACACATACACATACACACAAACAGGCAGACACACACATACACACACAAACAGGCTGACACACACATACATACACAAACAGGCAGACACACACACACACACACAAACAGGCTGACACACACATACACATACACATACACACAAACAGGCAGACACACACATACACACACAAACAGGCAGACACACACATACATACACAAACAGGCTGAAACACATGTACACACACAAACAGGCTGACACACACATACACACACAAACAGGCTGACACACACGTACACACACAAACAGGCTGACACACACGTACACACACAAACAGGCAGACACACACATACACACACAAACAGGCTGACACACACATACACACACAAACAGGCTGACACACACGTACACACACAAACAGGCTGACACACACGTACACACACAAACAGGCAGACACACACGTACACACACAAACAGGCTGACACACACATACACATACACACAAACAGGCAGACACACACATACACACACAAACAGGCAGACACACACACATACATACACAAACAGGCTGACACACACATACACACACAAACAGGCTGACACACACATACACACACAAACAGGCTGACACACACATACACACACAAACAGGCAGACACATGTACATACACAAACAGGCAGACACACACACACACACACACAAACAGGCTGACACACACGTACACACACAAACAGGCAGACACACACACACACACACAAACAGGCTGACACACACATACACACACAAACAGGCTGACACACACATACACACACAAACAGGCAGACACATGTACACACACAAACAGGCTGACACACACGTACACACACAAACAGGCGGACACACACGTACACACACAAACAGGCAGACACATGTACACACACACACAAACAGGCAGACACACATGTACACACACAAACAGGCAGACACATGTACACACACAAACAGGCAGACACATGTACACACACAAACAGGCAGACACATGTACACACACAAACAGGCAGACACACATGTACACACACAAACAGGCTGACACACACATACACACACAAACAGGCAGACACATGTACACAAACAAACAGGCAGACACACACATACACACACAAACAGGCAGACACATGTACACACACAAACAGGCAGACACACATGTACACACACAAACAGGCTGACACACACATACACACACAAACAGGCAGACACATGTACACACACAAACAGGCAGACACATGTACACACACAAACAGGCTGACACACACATACACACACAAACAGGCAGACACACATGTACACACACAAACAGGCTGACACACACATACACACACAAACAGGCAGACACACATGTACACACACAAACAGGCTGACACACACATACACACACAAACAGGCAGACACATGTACACACACAAACAGGCAGACACGTACACACACAAACAGGCAGACACACACGTACACACACAAACAGGCAGACACGTACACACACAAACAGGCAGACACACACGTACACACACAAACAGGCAGACACGTACACACACAAACAGGCAGACACACACGTACACACACAAACAGGCAGACACATACACACACAAACAGGCTGACACACACATACACACACAAACAGGCTGACACACACATACACACACAAACAGGCAGACACATGTACACACACAAACAGGCAGACACACACATACACACACAAACAGGCTGACACACACATACACACACAAACAGGCTGACACACACGTACACACACAAACAGGCTGACACACACGTACACACACAAACAGGCAGACACACACGTACACACACAAACAGGCTGACACACACATACACATACACACAAACAGGCAGACACACACATACACACACAAACAGGCAGACACACACACATACATACACAAACAGGCTGACACACACATACACACACAAACAGGCTGACACACACATACACACACAAACAGGCTGACACACACATACACACACAAACAGGCAGACACATGTACATACACAAACAGGCAGACACACACACACACACACACAAACAGGCTGACACACACGTACACACACAAACAGGCAGACACACACACACACACAAACAGGCTGACACACACATACACACACAAACAGGCTGACACACACATACACACACAAACAGGCAGACACATGTACACACACAAACAGGCTGACACACACGTACACACACAAACAGGCGGACACACACGTACACACACAAACAGGCAGACACATGTACACACACACACAAACAGGCAGACACACATGTACACACACAAACAGGCAGACACATGTACACACACAAACAGGCAGACACATGTACACACACAAACAGGCAGACACATGTACACACACAAACAGGCAGACACACATGTATACACACAAACAGGCTGACACACACATACACACACAAACAGGCAGACACATGTACACACACAAACAGGCAGACACACCACATACACACACATACACACACAAACAGGCTGACACACACGTACACACACAAACAGGCAGACACATGTACACACACAAACAGGCAGACACACATGTACACACACAAACAGGCTGACACACACGTACACACACAAACAGGCAGACACACACACACACACACAAACAGGCTGACACACACGTACACACAAACAGGCAGACACATGTACACACACAAACAGGCAGACACACATGTATACACACAAACAGGCTGACACACACATACACACACAAACAGGCAGACACATGTACACACACAAACAGGCAGACACACACATACACACACAAACAGGCTGACACACACATACACACACAAACAGGCAGACACACACATACACACACAAACAGGCAGACACACACATACACACACAAACAGGCTGACACACACGTACACACAAACAGGCAGACACATGTACACACACAAACAGGCAGACACACACATACACACACAAACAGGCTGACACACACGTACACACACAAACAGGCAGACACATGTACACACACAAACAGGCAGACACACATGTACACACACAAACAGGCTGACACACACATACACACACAAACAGGCAGACACACACATACACACACAAACAGGCAGACACACACATACACACACAAACAGGCTGACACACACATACACACACAAACAGGCAGACACACACATACACACACAAACAGGCAGACACACACATACACACACAAACAGGCTGACACACACGTACACACAAACAGGCAGACACATGTACACACACAAACAGGCAGACACACACATACACACACAAACAGGCTGACACACACGTACACACACAAACAGGCAGACACATGTACACACACAAACAGGCAGACACACATGTACACACACAAACAGGCTGACACACACATACACACACAAACAGGCAGACACACACATACACACACAAACAGGCTGACACACACATACACACACAAACAGGCTGACACACACATACACACACAAACAGGCAGACACACACATACACACACAAACAGGCTGACACACACATACACACACAAACAGGCAGACACATGTACACACACAAACAGGCTGACACATGTACACACACAAACAGGCAGACACACACACATACACACACAAACAGGCAGACACACACATACACATACACACAAACAGGCAGACACACACGTACACACACAAACAGGCTGACACATGTACACACACAAACAGGCAGACACACACATACACACACAAACAGGCAGACACACACACATACACACACAAACAGGCAGACACACACATACACATACACACAAACAGGCAGACACACACGTACACACACAAACAGGCTGACACACACATACACATACACACAAACAGGCAGACACACACATACACACACAAACAGGCAGACACACACACATACATACACAAACAGGCTGACACACACATACACACACAAACAGGCAGACACATGTACACACACAAACAGGCTGACACACACATACACACACAAACAGGCAGACACATGTACATACACAAACAGGCAGACACACACACACACACACACAAACAGGCTGACACACACGTACACACACAAACAGGCAGACACACACACACACACACAAACAGGCTGACACACACATACACACACAAACAGGCTGACACACACATACACACACAAACAGGCAGACACATGTACACACACAAACAGGCTGACACACACGTACACACACAAACAGGTGGACACACACGTACACACACAAACAGGCAGACACATGTACACACACACACAAACAGGCAGACACACATGTACACACACAAACAGGCAGACACATGTACACACACAAACAGGCAGACACATGTACACACACAAACAGGCAGACACATGTACACACACAAACAGGCAGACACACACATACACACACAAACAGGCTGACACACACGTACACACACAAACAGGCAGACACATGTACACACACAAACAGGCAGACACTTGTACACACACAAACAGGCTGACACACACGTACACACACAAACAGGCAGACACACGTACACACACAAACAGGCAGACACACATGTACACACACAAACAGGCAGACACGTACACACACAAACAGGCAGACACACACGTACACACACAAACAGGCTGACACACACGTACACACACAAACAGGCAGACACACACGTACACACACAAACAGGCTGACACACACGTACACACACAAACAAGCAAACACACACATACTTACACAAACAGGCAGACACACACAAACAGGCTGACACACACGTACACAAACACAAAAGAACACACACAAACAGGCTGACACACACACACAAACAGGCAAACACACACGTACACACACAAACAGGGAGACACACACAAACAGGCTGACACACACGTACACAAACACAAAAGAACACACACAAACAGGCTGACACACACACACAAACAGGCAAACACACACAGACAAACAAACAGGCAAACACACACGTACACACACAAACAGGGAGACACACACAAACAGGCTGACACACACACTGACACATATAATATGACCTCTTGGTGCACTGTAACCTCCACGTCTGACATCTCACCCAAACTTACTGTATCTGGAGTGCTACTCGGAATACACAACGAGTTTCCTGAAGCTATTTTTACAAGCATAGAAGTTCTGAACGTTCCACATAATGAGAGCTTTTAATTAATGCAACACCATACCATTAATCTCAATGAAATCTCTAAGAAACTCAAGCTAAACTACACTAAGATGTAAAATACTGTGCCGTACTGATCATGTAGACAAGTAGGGAGAGAATGAAGGGGAGGAGAGAAAGAGAGAGGGAGAGAGAAAGAAAGAGATAGAGAGAGACAATGTGTTGGCAGTAGCTAGGCTAACATGACAACCAGTGATGTGACAGGGGAGAGGAGAGCCTTGGGGCACAGGGCAAATAAACACCCTCTGCCCTCATTAAATCAAATCAAATCTTATTAGACACATGCGCCAAATACAACAGGTGTAAACCTTATGGTGAAATGCTTACTTACGAGCCCCTAACCAACAATGCAGTTTAAAAAAAGAGTAAGAATAAGAAATAAAAGTAACAAGTAATTAAAGAGCAGCAGTAAAATAACAATAGCGAGATTATACACTTGGGGGTACTGGTACAGAGTCAATGTGCGGGGGCACCGGTTAGTTGAGGTAATATGTACATATAGGTAGAGTTATTAAAGTGACAATACATAGATGATAACAACAGAGAGTAGCAACAATGTAAAAGAGGAGGGAAGGAGCATAGGGGGTTTAAAGGGTGTTTGTGTGTGTGTGTGTGAGTGTCTCAGTCACCAGATCTCAACTCAATTGAACTGTTATGCGAGGTTCTGGAGCTGTGCCTGACACAGCATTTTCCACCAACATCAACAAAACATCAAATTGTGGAATTTCTTGTGGAAGAATGGAGTCGCATCCTAGAAATATTTTGATACAACTAAAACTAAATGAAAACTAGCAAATCAGGTCTGAAAACTAAACTGACTTAATGATAAATGAATCAATAAATAATAGAAATAAAAAATGAATATAAAAACACAAAACAATAATAAACTTGGTGCCATCTAAAGAGGGGACTCAAGTCCCAGTGCACCCGCAGGTTACTGGATCAACAACAATACTAGCAAATCCATGGCATATCTAGATCAGTATTATTTGTATCCATGTATTCAGCATGAGGGGCATGAGGGGGTGTGTTAAACGCCAATATTCCAAGGCACGCTCGCACGCACGCACGCACGCACCACAACGCGCGCGCACACACACACACACACACACACACACACACACACACACACACACACACACACACACACACACACACACACACACACACACACACACACACACACACACACACACACACACACACACACACACACACACACACAAAACTATCTGTAGACAAGATCCCACAAACACAATGGGGAAAATGGCTACCTAAATATGATCCCCAATCAGAGACAACGATAAACAGCTGTCTCTGATTGGGAAACATACCAGGCCAACATAAACCATTAATCACCTAGATGACCCACCCTAGTCACTATCATGACCCAACCAACATAGAGAATAAAGAGCTCTCTATGGTCAGGGCGTGACAACATCTGGCATAAACTTTTCTCTGTACGTGCTTAAAGTAATTGGCATCAAATCACTTATCACTTACAGTACGCTAATGAAGACAAAAATATGAAGTGAAGTGACTCATCAGCATCCCCGGGCAACAGCCTTCGTTGTTATTCCTGGGCTTGTTAAATACTATTGTTGAGCCTTTATGATACGTGACTTATCCCACCTATCACTATCTATTGGTTTATATTTAGTGCTTATCATTAAAACGAAATGGAATCCATTTTCTTTGAAAACATCAACTGAAACCTGACACCTAGTTAAACAATTTGCAAAGAAATGTCATTTGTACATTTCAAATGGATATAATTGGAGTGAAGCGGATGGGTGAACATTTTAAATTAATTACATCCTTGAAGTAATTAAAGAGTGTTCCGAGAGATTGGACATAGGAGTGAGTGTGGGATAGAATGAGATTGTTTCTCCTGGCGCTGTTTGTCTAGGGTCACCAGGAGAGGATAAACTGCTGCCGTCCTTCTCTCCCCTTCCCTCCCCTCCCCCTCTACCCTCCCCTCCTTTAACGAGTCCGACGAGCCCGACGTGAATGATATACTGCTTTCCCGGGAAGAGGCCCAGATCCCTGTCATTTGCATGAAGAGAAGGCAGAGAAAAGGGGTCGGAGGACGGGCTGCCTTCTGAGAATTCGTAGGCGATTGAATAAAAAAATTCTGATAGAAAACGTGCAATCTTTGGAAAATAAAATCGATGACCTACGCGTAACAGTAAACTACCAACGGCACATTCAAAACTGTAATATCTTATGATTCACAGAGTCGTAGCTGAATGACGACATTATCAACATACAGCTTCCTTCCATTCTGATAGAAAACGTGCAATCTTTGGAAAATAAAATCGATGACCTACGCGTAACAATAAACTACCAACGGCACATTCAAAACTGTAATATCTTATGATTCACCGAGTCGTGGCTGAATGACGACATTATCAACATACAGCTGGCTGGTTATACGCTGTATCGGCAGGACAGAACAGCGGCGCCTGGTAAGACAAGGGGCGGCGGACTATGTATTTTGTAAATAACAGCTGGTGCAAAATATCTAAGGAAGTCTCAAGGTTTTGCTCGCCTGAGGTAGAGTATCTCATGATAAACTTTAGACCACACAATATACCTAGAGAGTTTTCATCTGTATTTTTCATAGCTGTCTACATACCTCCACAGACTGATGCTGGCACTAAGACTGCAGTGAATGAGCTGTATTCCACCATAAGCAAACAAGAAAACGCTCACCCAGAGGCAGCGCTCCTAGTAGCCGGGGATATTAATGCAGGGAAACTTAAATCCGTCTTACCAAATTTATATCAGCATGTTAAATTCCTCCAATGGCATTGAGGAGTAGACCACATCCGTCATTGTCTTTATAAATAAGTACATCGATGACGTCGTCCCCACAGTGACCGTGCGTACATACCCCAACCAGAAGCCATGGATTACTGGCAACATCCACACTGAGCTAAAGGCTAGAGCTGCCGTTTTCAAGGAGCGGGACTCTAACCCGGAAGCTTATAAGAAATCGCGCTATGCCCTCCGACGAACCATCAAACAGGCAAAGCGTCAATACAGGACTAAGATCGAATCGTACTAAACCGGCTCTGATGCTTGTCGAATGTGGCAGGGCTTGCAAACCATTACAGACTACAAAGGGAAGCACAGCCGAGAGCTGCCCAGTGACCAGATGCCTACCAGACGAGCTAAACTACTTCTATGCTCGCTTCGAGGCAAACACTGAAACATGCATGAGAACACCAGATGTTCCGGAACACTGTGTGACCACGCTCTCCGGAGCCGATATAAGTAAGACCTGTAAATAGGTCAACATTCACAAGGCCACAGGGCCAGACGGATTACCAGGTCGCGTACTGCGAGCATGCGCTGACCAACTGGAAAGTGTCTTCACTGACATTTTCAACCTCTCCCTGTCCGAGTCTGTAATAGCAACATGTTTTCAGCAGACTACCATAGTCCCTGTACCCAAGAACACTAAGGCAACCTGCCTAAATAACTACCGACCTGTAGCACTCACATCTGTAGCCATGATTTGTAGCCATGAAAGGCTGGTCATGGCTCACATCAACACCATTGTCCCAGAAACCCTAGACCCACTCCAATTTGCATACCGCCCTAACAGATCCACAGATGATGCAACCTCTATTTCACTCCAAACTGCCCTTTCCCACCTGGACAAAAGGAACACCTATTCAATGCTATTCATTGACTACAGCTCAGAGTTCAACACCATAGTGCCCTCAAACCTCCCTCCGCTACTGGATCCTGGACTTCCTGACGGGCCGCCCCCAGGTGGTAAGGGAAGGTAACAAAACATCCGCCACTCTGATTCTCAACACAGGGGCCCCTCAGGGGTGCGTGCTGAGTCCAATCCTGTACTCCCTGTTCACCCACGACTGCACGGCCAGGTACGAATCCAACATCATCATTAAGTTTGCCGATGACACAACAGTGGTACAGTTGAAGTCGGAAGTTAACATATACCTTAGCCAAATACATTTAAACTCAGTTTTTCACTATTCCTGATATTTAATCCTAGTAAAAATTTCCTGTCTTAGGTCAGTTACGATCATCACTTTATTTTAAGAATGTGAAATGTCAGAATTGTATTTAACCTTTATTTAACTAGGCAAGTCAGTTAACTTCTTCGAGATAGGGGGCGCTCTTTTAATTTTTGGATAAAAAACATTCCCGTTTTAAACAAAATATTTTGTCACGAAAAGATGCTCGACTATGCATGTAATTGACAGCTTTGGAAAGAAAAAACTCTGACGTTTCCAAAACTGCAAATATATTATCTGTGAGTGCCCCAGAACTAATGCTACAGGCAAAACCAAGATGAAATTTCATACAGGAAATGCCCCAGATTCTGAAGGCGCTGTGTTCCAATGTCTCCTTATATGGCTGTGAATGCGCCAGGAATGAGCCTGCCCTTTCTGTCGTTTCCCCAAGGTGTCTGCAGCATTGTGACGTATTTGTAGGCATATCATTGGAAGATTGACCATAAGAGACTACATTTACCAGGTGTCCGCCCAGTGTCCTGCGTCGAAATTATTGCGTAATCTCCAGGTCCATGCGCGTTCCATTTCTTCAGAGGAGAAACTAAACTGCCACTTATCATCGAATAGATATGTGAAAAACACCTTGAGGATTGATTCTAAACAACGTTTGCCATGTTTCTGTCGATATTATGGAGTTAATTTGGAAAAAAGTTCGCGTTTTAATGACTTAATTTTCGGGTTTCTTCTTACCCAAACGTGATGAAGAAAACGGAGCAATTTGTCTACACAAATAATATTTTTGTAAAAACTGAACATTTGCTATCTAACTGAGAGTCTCCTCATTGAAAACATCTGAAGTTCTTCAAAGGTAAATGATTTTATTTGAATGCTTTTCTTGTTTTTGTGAAAATGTTGCATGCCAGGTTTAATACTATGCTAGGCTATCAATACTGTTAGACAAATGCTTGTTTAGCTATGGTTCAAAAGCATATTTTGAAAATCTGAGATGACAGTGTTGTTAACAAAAGGCTAAGCTTGAGAGCTAATATATTTATTTCATTTAATTTGCGATTTTCATGAATAGTTAACATTGCTTTATGCTAATGAGCTTGCCTAGAGAATTACACTCCTGGATACAGGTTTTTTTCGTAGCCAAACAAAATGGAGCGATTTGTCCTACACAAATAATCTTTTTGTAAAAACTGAACATTTGCTATCTAACTGAGAGTCTCCTCATTGAAAACATCTGAAGTTCTTCAAAGGTAAATGATTTTATTTGAATGCTTTTCTTGTTTTTTTTGAAAATGTTGCATGCTGAATGCCAGGTGTAATGCTATGCTAGGCTATCAATACTGTTACACAAATGCTTGTTTAGCTATGGTTCAAAAGCATATTTTGAAAATCTGAGATGACAGTGTTGTTAACAAAAGGCTAAGCTTGAGAGCTAATATATTTATTTCATTTCATTTGCGATTTTCATGAATAGTTAACGTTGCGTTATGGTAATGAGCTTGAGGCTCTATTCACGATCCCGGATGGCTAGAATCAAGAGGTTTTAAGAACAAATTCCTATTTTCAATGATGGCCTAGGAACAGTGGGCAGAACGACAGATTTGTACCTTGTCAGCTCGGGGGTTTGAACTTGCAACCTTCCAGTTACTAGTCCACCACTTTAACCACTAGGCTACCCTGCCGCCCCAGCAGAGAGAATAGTAGAGAGAATTATTTACTTCAGCTTTTATTTCTTTCATCACATTCCCAGTAGGTCAGAAGTTTACATACACTCAATTAGTATTTGGTAGTATTGCCTTTAAATTGTTGAACTTGGGTCAAACGTTACGGGTAGCCTTCTACAAGCCTCCCACAATAAGATGGCTGAATTTTGGCCCTTTCCTCCTGACAGAGCTGGAATAACTGAGTCAGGTTTGTAGTCATCCTTGCTTGCACATGCTTTTTCAGTTCTGCCCAGAAACGTTCTACAGGACTGAGGTCAGGGCATTGTGATGGCCACTCCAATACCTTGACTTTGTTGTCCTTAAGCCATTTTGTCAAAACTTTGGAAGTTTCCTTGGGGTCATTGTTCATTTGGAAGACCCATTTGCGACCAAGCTTTAACTTCCTGACTGATGTCTTGAGATGTTGCTTCAATATATCCACATAATTTTACTTATTCATGAAGCCATCTATTTTGTGAAGTGCACCAGTCCCTCCTGCAGCAAAGCACCCCACAACATGATGATGCCACCCCCGTGCTTCACGTTTGAGATGGTGTTCTTCGGCTTGCAAACCCCCCCTCCCTTTTTCCTCCAAACACAACGATGGTTATTATGGCCAAACAGTTCTATTTTTGTTTCATCAGACCAGAGGACATTTCTTCAAAAAGTACGATCTTTGTCCCCATGTGCAGAAAGTATGGGTGAGTGAGCATGTATGTTTGTGTGTGTATATGCACTTGTGCGTGTGCAACTGTGCATGGGTACTGTATCTGTGCCTGTCTCTAACGGCATTGATTATGCAATTAGGCTTTATCAAATCAAATCCATTTTTTATTGGTTGCATGCACATATGTATTCCTCTCCATGAATGAGGCAAAGTGATCACTTTAGCCAACATATTACCATTTTGGAGGCCTGTTTGCTGGACTGTGTTCAAGACATTCTGGTACAAAAACAAGCGGGAGAGTAAACAAACAGAGCACACTGCTGAGGAACTGTGGCCGTGAGTAACAACATTTTCAAAGACCAACAGAGTCAATCACTATCAAGCCTGTCATAACTGAGCCTCCCTCCCACTGGTCGATTGAAGGGATTAGCATTTCCCAAAAATCTACCAAGTTTCAATTCCGGGAATAATTCATATTCATCCCAAGAATCCCGGGAAGTGCTGTAAAAATCATAAGTGCCCATTTAAAGCATTTAAAACCAAGATATGGTCACTGTGTCAGGGTTCTCTCCAAATAAATCATATGAGCAAAAACATTTTCATTTTATTTGGAATGCTAAACCAGACAAAATTAAACGTGCCTATTTATAGTGTGGGGGTCTAAAATGATTAAATATCTAAAATGATTAAATATTAAAGCTTTAAACCTCTAAAAGCTTCATTCATACATAAGTTATACTTAAACCCAAAATGGTTTTCCAGTAGATTATTAAGAAAGGCTCATCCTTTGTTCAAGAATGGCCTTTTTGCCTTTATACAGATTACAACTTCTCGTTTCTGACTAATTGAACATTACATTTTGTTTAAAGTATTGCCCTTTCTTAAACAAGCCATACAAAGCTGGTTACAATTTCAGTTTTATCCTCCAGAAAAAATAGAACAAATATTACAACAAATGTTATGGTTAAACTAAAATATACTGATTAATAAAAAATAATTTGTTATGGAAAATATGTTCTAAAATAGTATTATATTTGTTAATGATATTATGATTAGAAACGGAGGAGTTATGTCACATATGCAATTATCAAAAATATATGGGAAGATACAAATTGGCTGAAAGGAACTGGCATAAATAGAATAATATACCAGTTTCATCTGAGGACAAATGTTGACAGTTGCGCCCTACAGGGTGCAACATAAATAGGAGGAACTTTTGTACCAATTCCATGGCATATGGTTTATGAACTGGTACAACAAACTACTCTTGATTCAACACTTAGAGTTTTTCAATTTAAATTATTATATCAAATTCTTGCCACAAATAGAATGCTATATACAGTGGGGCAAAAAAGTATTTAGTCAGCCACCAATTGTGCACGTTCTCCCACTTAAAAAGATGAGAGAGGCCTGTAATTTTCATCATAGGTACACTTAAACTATGACAGACAAAATGAGGAAAAAATCCAGAAAATCACATTGTAGGATTTTTATGAATTTATTTGCAAAATATGGTGGAAAATAAGTATTTGGTCACCTACAAACAAGCAAGATTTCTGGCTCTCACAGACCTGTAACTTCTTCTTTAAGAGGCACCTGTTTGAACTTGTTATCAGTATAAAAGACACCTGTCCACAACCTCAAACAGTCGCACTCCAAACTCCACTATGGCCAAGACCATAGTCTTGGAGCTGTCAAAGGACACCAGAAACAAAATTGTAGACCTGCACCAGGCTGGGAAGACTGAATCTGCAATAGGTAAGCAGCTTGGTTTGAAGAAATCAACTGTGGGAGCAATTATTAGGAAATGAAAGACATACAAGACCACTGATAATCTCCCTCGATCTGGGGCTCCACGCAAGATCTCACATCGTGGGGTCAAAATGATCACAAGAACGGTGAGCAAAAATCACAGAACCACACGGGGGGACCTAGTGAGTGACCTGCAGAGAGCTGGGACCAAAGTAACAAAGCCTACCATCAGTAACACACTACGCCGCCAGGGACTCAAATCCTGCAGTGCCAAACATGTCCCCCTGCTTAAGCCAGTACATGTCCAGGCCCGTCTGAAGTTTGCTAGAGAGCATTTGGATGATCCAGAAGAAGATTGGGAGAATGTCATATGGTCAGATGAAACCAAAATATAACTTTTTGGTAAAAACTCAACTTGTCATTTTTGGAGGACAGAATGCTGAGTTGCATCCAAAGAACACCATACCTACTGTGAAGCATGGGGGTGGAAACATCATGCTTTGGGGCTGTTTTTCTGCAAAGGGACCAGGACGACTGATCCGTGTAAAGGAAAGAATGAATGGGGCCATGTATCGTGAGATTTTGAGTGAAAACCTCCTTCCATCAGCAAGGGCATTGAAGATGAAACGTGGCTGGGTCTTTCAGCATGACAATGATCCCAAACACACCACCCGGGCAATGAAGGAGTGGCTTCGTAAGAAGCATTTCAAGGTCCTGGAGTGGCCTTGCCAGTCTCCAGATCTCAACCCCATAGAAAATCTTTGGAGGGATTTGAAAGTCCGTGTTGCCCAGCAACAGCCCCAAAACATCATTGCTCTAGAGGAGATCTGCATGGAGGAATGGGCCAAAATACCAGCAACAGTGTGTGAAAACCTTGTGAAGACTTACAGAAAACGTTTGACCTCTGTCATTGCCAACAAAGGGTATATAACAAAGTATTGAGATAAACTTTTGTAATTGACCAAATGCTTATTTTCCACCATAATTTGCAAATAAATTCATTAAAAATCCTACAATGTGATTTTCTGGATTTTTTTTTCCTCATTTTGTCTGTCATAGTTGAAGTGTACCTATGATGAAAATTACAGGCCTCTCTCATATTTTTAAGTGGGAGAACTTGCACAATTGATGGTTGACTAAATACTTCCCCCCCCCACTATATATGGGGCATACAACAATCTCAGCTCTGTAGATTTTGTTGCGAAGAGACAGAATCAATAGTTAAATTTATTTTGGTATTGCCACGATGTAGCTTGTTTCTGGTCACAGGTTCAGGAATGGTTAAAAAAATCACAACATGCAATTAAAATGAACCTTACAAATAGCAACATTGGGCGATTTGGATAGCCATAGTCAATAAATAATATAATAATACTCATAGGAAAGGTTTTCATCTTAAGCTCACAACCTGTGGATAAAATATGATTAGAAAGGTTCAAACATTTTGTAAAACATCACAGCACAATTGAAAAATATTTGGCAAATGAAAACCAAATGAGGGTGGTCTATGGTGATAGGTGGGTTGGGCTGAGAGTGGCTGAGGGATGGGATTAAAAAGCTTATGTTTGGTAATGTATTATTGTTATGTGATTGCTTTATATAAAAATACCATGTTTGTAAAATATATACATAAGATATATATATATATATATATATACATGTAGCAAAAATCCTGTAAAAAAAAAACAACGTATCTGTACTCCGAGGAGAGGGGGTGTTGGAGGGGTTAATAAAAATAAAAAATAAAAATAATATAAATAAATAATAAGTGGGGTGCTGCTCCACCTTGTCGTCTTGGCTGCGCCACTGTGTAAAGATTTCAGAGAAAATGAAACTGATATTTAGTAATGATAGAGTAACTATCATTGATCACAATGACATTGTTGTGAATTGGAAAACAGGCTGTTAATAAATTCAGAGCGTTATCATTGTCTTGTCTTTGGCATTATTGAAGTGAAGACTGTTATATTATCAAATCAATTCTCTGTAATTATATTTACGTGATTAAGTCGGGGCACCAAGGAAAATCTTCAGATTACAAAATTATAGTTTTCCTAATATAACTCTTCAGATATTTTAATATCTGATCAATTAGTCTTCTAATTAATGAATTATTCTTTACCTCACGTTAGTCTCATTCCAACCTTTGTAAATTGTTCTGCACGAATCCAGCCTTTACTATGAATCATCCATACATCAATTGTCTTAATCATTTATTGACTAACTAACTAAATATTCACAGAAATGCATAAACAAACAACAGTAGATATGGTTATGGCACAACTCTCCCAGGACCTAGGATCAAGAGAGACGCTCAAGTGTTTTAGTACTATATCTCTTGACACAATAATGAAAATAATCATGGCCTCTAAACCTTCAAGCTGCATACTGGACCCTATTCCAACTAAACTACTGAAAGAGCTGCTTCCTGTGCTTGGCCCTCCTATGTTGAACATAATAAATGGCTCTCTATCCACCGGATGTGTACCAAACTCACTAAAAGTGGCAGCAATAAAGCCTCTCTTGAAAAAGCCAAACCTTGACCCAGAAAATATAAAAAACTATCGGCCTATATCGAATCTTCCATTCCTGTCAAAAATTTTAGAAAAGGCTGTTGCGCAGCAACTTACTGCCTTCCTGAAGACAAACAATGTATACGAAATGCTTCAGTCTGGTTTTAGACCCCATCATAGCACTGAGACGGCACTTGTGAAGGTGGTAAATGACATTTTAATGGCATCGGACCGAGGCTCTGCATCTGTCCTCGTGCTCCTAGACCTTAGTGCTGCTTTTGATACCATCGATCACCACATTCTTTTGGAGAGATTGGAAACCCAAATTGGTCTACACGGACAAGTTCTGGCCTGGTTTAGATCTTATCTGTCGGAAAGATATCAGTTTGTCTCTGTGAATGGTTTGTCCTCTGACAAATCAACTGTAAATTTCAGTGTTCCTCAAGGTTCCGTTTTGGGACCACTATTGTTTTCACTATATATTTTACCTCTTGGGGATGTTATTCGAAAACATAATGTTAACTTTCACTGCTATGCGGATGACACACAGCTGTACATTTCAATGAAACATGGTGAAGCCCCAAAATTGCCCTTGCTAGAAGCATGTGTTTCAGACATAAGGAAGTGGATGGCTGCAAACTTTCTACTTTTAAACTCGGACAAAACAGAGATGCTTGTTCTAGGTCCCAAGAAACAAAGAGATCTTCTGTTGAATCTGACAATTAATCTTAATGGTTGTACAGTCGTCTCAAATACAACTGTGAAGGACCTCGGCGTGGACACTGATCTCTCTTTTGACGAACATATCAAGACTGTTTCAAGGACAGCTTTTTTCCATCTATGTAACATTGCAAAAATCAGAAACTTTCTGTCCAAAAATGATGCAGAAAAATTAATCCATGCTTTTGTCACTTCTAGGTTAGACTACTGCAATGCTCTACTTTCCGGCTACCCGGATAAAGCACTAAATAAACTTCAGTTGGTGCTAAATACGGCTGCTAGAATCCTGACTAGAACCAAAAAATTTGATCATATTACTCCAGTGCTAGCCTCTCTACACTGGCTTCCTGTCAAAGCAAGGGCTGATTTCAAGGTTTTACTGCTAACCTACAAAGCATTACATGGGCTTGCTCCTACCTATCTCTCTGATTTGGTCCTGCCGTACATACCTACACGTACGCTACGGTCACAAGACGCAGGCCTCCTAATTGTCCCTAGAATTTCTAAGCAAACAGCTGAAGGCAGGGCTTTCTCCTATAGAGCTCCATTTTTATGGAACGGTCTGCCTACCCATGAGACGCAAACTCGGTCTCAACCTTTAAGTCTTTACTGAAGACTCATCTCTTCAGTGGGTCATATGATTGAGTGTAGTCTGGCCCAGGAGTGGGAAGGTGAACGGAAAGGCTCTGGAGCAACGAACCGCCCTTGCTGTCTCTGCCTGGCCGGTTTCCCTCTTTCCACTGGGATTCTCTGCCTCTAACCCTATTACAGGGGCTGAGTCACTGGCTTACTGGGGCTCTCTCATGCCGTCCCTGGAAGGGGTGCGTCACCTGAGTGGGTTGATTCACTGATGTGGTCATCCTGTCTGGGTTGGCGCCCCCCTTGGGTTGTGCCATGGCGGAGATCTTTGTGGGCTATACTCAGCCTTGTCTCAGGATGGTAAGTTGGTGGTTGAAGATATCCCTCTAGTGGTGTGGGGGCTGTGCTTTGGCAAAGGGGGTGGGGTTATATCCTTCCTGTTTGGCCCTGTCCGGGGGTGTCCTCGGATGGGGCCACAATGTCTCCTGACCCCTCCTGTCTCAGCCTCCAGTATTTATGCTGCAGTAGTTTATGTGTCGGGGGGCTAGGGTCAGTTTGTTATATCTGGAGTACTTTTCCTGTCCTATTCGGTGTCTTGTGTGAATCTAAGTGTGCGTTCTCTAATTCTCTCCTTCTCTCTTTCTTTCTCTCTCTCGGAGGACCTGAGCCCTAGGACCATGCCCCAGGACTACCTGACATGATGACTCCTTGCTGTCCCCAGTCCACCTGGCCGTGCTGCTGCTCCAGTTTCAACTGTTCTGCCTTATTATTCGACCATGCTGGTCATTTATGAACATTTGAACATCTTGGCCATGTTCTGTTATAATCTCCACCCGGCACAGCCAGAAGAGGACTGGCCACCCCACATATGCTCTCTCTAATTCTCTCTTTCTTTCTCTCTCTCGGAGGACCTGAGCCCTAGGACCATGCCCCAGGACTACCTGACATGATGACTCCTTGCTGTCCCCAGTCCATCTGACCGTGCTGCTGCTCCAGTTTCAACTGTTCTGCCTTATTATTATACAACCATGCTGGTCATTTATGAACATTTGAACATCTTGGCCATGTTCTGTTATAATCTCCACCTGGCACAGCCAGAAGAGGACTGGCCACCCCACATAGCCTGGTTCCTCTCTAGGTTTCTTCCTAGGTTTTGGCCTTTCTAGGGAGTTTTTCCTAGCCACCGTGCTTCTACACCTGCATTGCTTGCTGTTTGGGGTTTTAGGCTGGGTTTCTATACAGCACTTTGAGATATCAGCTGATGTACGAAGGGCTATATAAATACATTTGATTTGATTTGGTTACAAGGAAATGATAGGGGAGGTTCGCTAGTAGGCTAAGCCGTATGACGACTTGGTGGACAAAGGGAAGTGGGTGTGGACTGAGAAGGGCGGGAAGGACAAGAGTCACGACACAGTTGATAATTATATTAATTGAAATGTTAATCCTTTGCACATGAATGCTCACTCATTCAGGAAAAATTGCAATCAA
Source organism: Oncorhynchus tshawytscha (assembly GCF_018296145.1). Lineage (NCBI taxonomy): Eukaryota > Metazoa > Chordata > Actinopteri > Salmoniformes > Salmonidae > Oncorhynchus > Oncorhynchus tshawytscha. The sequence goes on along the minus strand of NC_056455.1, from coordinate 19,975,557 downwards.
TATATATTTACACCCAATGTGTCATTGTGATCCCTGTTGGAATCGTTAGTCCTTCTGTTGGAAAGTTCATCCGAGCGTCTCTCTGCTTCCCTGAAGTCTTTCGTGGTTAGAATGGATATTTCAGAGTACCATTCAGAATTGTTCTTAGAGAATAGATGCTTCGACAGTTGTCGGTCTTCGCATCCCAGGTTGACAACATTTCTAGCAGCAGACTAGCAGATAGATTAGTATCTAAGATTTGCTATTATTCTGTTGGGATCGATAGTCTCAGAGTTAAACATTTCCCGCCATGTAGCCAATGCTCCACGTGGTATGTTTAGGAATTCAACAACCATTACAACCTTAGCCTAGACTGAGGTTTTTGTGGTCTGAACTCAACCTGTGCCCCTTCGGTATCCATCGAAGTACGTGTGGTCTGAAGAGGATTTCCTCAGGAAGGGTTTTTTATTCGTAACAGTAGAAAAGGGCTGTTCCATGACGCCAGATCATGTCTGTGCTCACGGGGGCGGGCCAATTACTTAGTTAAACTTTAAGGGGAATACAATTCTTTCACATTAAAGGTTTAATGTCATATTACATAATTTTACAAATACTTTCATCTTTATTCATTCCTTTTATACAAGAGCGACTCCTCCAGGAATTTATGACCTGAAATAACAGAACCTGGGTGTAGGAGAGAGAGAGGGGGATTCCACGATCTATACCCAGAAAGGGCCACGTCATGACATCATGTTCCTTAATAAATTCAGCACCTTTCAGCAGTAGGCTATTTTTTATTTATTTATCCTTTATTTTACCAGGTAAGTTGACTGAAAACACGTTCTCATTTGCAACGACCTGGGGAATAGTTACAGGGGAGAGGAGGGGGATGAATGAGCCAATTGTAAACAGGGGATTAATTGGTGACCGTGATGGTTTGAGAGCCAGATTGGGAATTTAGCCAGGACACCGGGGTTAACACCCTTAGTCTTACGATAAGTGCCATGGGATCTTTAATGACCTCAGAGAGTCAGGACACCCGTTTAACGTCCCATCTGAAAGACGGCACCCTACACAGGGCAGTGTCCCCAATCACTGCCCTGGGGCATTGGGGAATTTTTTTAGACCAGAGGAAAGAGTGCCTTCTACTGGCCCTCCAACACCACTTCCAGCAGCATCTGATCTCCATCCAGGAACTGACCAGGACCAACCCTGCTTAGCTTCAGAAGCAAGCCAGCAGTGGTATGCAGGGTGGTGTGCTGCTATCTCGACACAGAGCACACTCAGGATGCCCAGAGCGCACCCGAAGTAGACTATAACGTTATTGAATCAAACAAACGTTGAAATGGTGGTCAAACAAAAATCAACTGACCAAAGTTGCTGAGCTTGCTAGATAACCTCCTTCAACGAATGACAGAATATATCCTATATTTGGCTAAATCTAGTTGATAGTTATAAAGATCAGATGATGAATATCAAGGTCCTCAGCCACCTGAGCTCGGCCTGTTCACCTCGCTACCATCTAGAAGGTGGAGACAGTACAGGTGCATATACGCTGGGACTGAGAGACTGAAAACAGCTTCTATCTGCAGGCCATCAGACTGTTAAATAGTCACCATTAGCCGGCCTCCGCCCAGTACCCTGCCCTGAACTTAAGTCACTGTTACTAGCTGGCTACCACCCAGTACTCAGCCCTGCACCTTAGAGACTGCTGCCCTATGTCACAGCCTGAACTGTTTCACCTGTCTTTGTGATCGTCTCCACCCCTGTGTATTTATACCTGTGTTCTCCGTTTGTCTGTTGCCAGTTCGTCTTGTTTGTCAAGCCAACCAGCGTTTTTGTATCTCAGCTTCAGCTTTCCCAGTCTCTCTTTTTCTCGCCCTCCTGGTTTTGACCCTTGCCTGTCCTGACTTTCAGCCTGCCTGCTTGAACACTCTGCCTGCCCCTGACCCTTCCTGCCATCCTGTACCTTTGCCCCACCTCTGGTTTACTGACCCCTGCCTGCCTTGCCCTGTCTATTGCCTGCCCCTGTTGGATTATTAAACCATTGTTAATTTGACGTTGTCTGCATCTGGGTTTTGCCTTGATACCTGATACCCTATGTACATAGTTATTGAACACTGGTCACTTTAATAATGTTTAAATACTGTTTTAGCCACTTCATATGTACAGCACATATATAGCTATATTCCTGACAATGCTCCATTCTAATTCTATATTTCTTAATGATAATTTTTGGGCGATTTGCGTGTATTGTTTTTTATTGTTAGGTATTTCTGCACTGTTAGAGCTCGGAACATAAGCATTTCACTACACCCACAATGACATCTACAAAAGTTGTGTACGCGACCAATACCATTTGATTTGATTCGACAAAAATGCCTATGTAGTGAATTGTGCGTAGACCTATAAACTATGACTGTCTGAAGAGTCACAATGACAGCTGAAACAAGCTCACATTATTTGATATGCTATATTGTAGGGGTTTCCTGTAGAGTTTATTAACTGCATTCAGTTTGCGTGTGCAGCTCGGCAGTGTCAATTATGCATGTGGTTTGAATTTATGGTGATGTTGTGTGAAGTAAATACGCTAGGCTAAAGGGTTTCATGCAACAACCTGTTTAGATAATGTGCTATAAAAAATGCTACTCTGCTTCTGCGCATGTTGTGTATTTTGTGGAATTGCATTTGTGCTACAATGGGATTTTTTTTGTAATTTCCCTTGTCTTGTCATGACATTTTTTAGGGAAATGTGAAGAGCGTTCCCGGGACAGTCCCGGGATCCCGTTTATCCATGTTAATCCCGAGTCGATTTTTGTTAGCACAAAGCGCTACATGTCTACAGGCTAAATACTAACGACAAGGTTGTGTGATCAGTTCAATCTTGACATGAGCCAGTATAACGCAACACTGGCCTCTCATTAGTGTCATCAGTTGTGTCAAGGAATCAATTAATCAATCAGAAAATGAGCTTCTCTATTCACATGAGCCTTGTTAAGCATGTTAATGAGTGACTGGATGACTTAGAGGCATAGCCCAGCAGAGAGAGAGAAGCTCAGAGGTCAAATCTGATGGTAGCCTTGGGAGGAACAGACTCTTGAGGGGGGTAGGAAAAGCCAACAGGCACTCTGGTAGTCTGGCAGGTCTTAAATTAGGCTGCTTATCTAATGTTCAACCATAATGACATCAGATGAAACATTTAGGTCATTATAATGACATCAGGTGAAACATTTAGGTCATTATGGTGAGGTTACAAAATGTCATAAAGTAAAAGACTTTGATTAGTCATTCATCTCACTAAATTAAATTACAGCGCCCAAACTGTCAAGCTTTTTAATTAATTAATGAGCTGAGGAAGAAGTTGTTCTGTTCAGACTGGAACAACAGATACCGTTGAAGTTGGACTTTACATACACCTTAGGCATATACATTTAAACTCAGTTATTCACAATTCCTGACATTTAATCCTAGTACAAATTCCCTGCTTTAGGTCAGTTAGGATCACCACTTTATTTTAAAAATATGAAATGTCAGAATAATAGTTGAGTGAATGATTTGTTTCAGCTTTTATTTCTTTCATCACATTCCCAGTAGGTCAGAAGTTTACATACACTCAATTAGTATTTGGTATTATTGCCTTTAAATTGTTGAACTTGGGTCAAAAGTGTCAGGTAGCCTTCTACAAGCCTCCCACAATAAGATGGCTGAATTTTGGCCCTTTCCTCCTGACAGAGCTGGAATAACTGAGTCAGGTTTGTAGTCATCCTTGCTCGCACATGCTTTTTCAGTTCTGCCCAGAAACTTTCTACAGGATTGAGGTCAGGGCGTTGTGATGGCCACTCCAATACCTTGACTTTGTTGTCCTTAAGCCATTTTGTCAAAACTTTGGAAGTTTCCTTGGGGTCATTGTTCATTTGGAAGACCCATTTGCGACCAAGCTTTAACTTCCTGACGGATGTCTTAAGATGTTGCTTTAATATATCCATATAATTTTACTTATTCATGATGCCATCTATTTTGTGAAGTGCACCAGTCCCTCCTGCAGCAAAGCACACCCACAACATGATGCTGCCACCCCCGTGCTTCACAGTTGGGATGGTATTCTTCGGCTTGCAAGCCTCTCCTTTTATCCTCCAAACATAATGATGGTCATTATGGCCAAACAGTTCTATTTTTGCAGCCCAAATCAGACCAGAGGACATTTCTCCAAAAAGTACGATCTTTGTCCCCATGTGCAGTAGTCTGGCTTTTTTGTGGCGGTTTTGGAGCAGTGGCTTCTTCCTTGCTGAGCGGCCTTTCAGGTTATGTCGGTATAGGACTCGTTTTACTCTGGATAGAGATACTTTTGTACCTGTTTCCTCCAGCATCTTCACAGGGTCCTTTGCTGTTGTCCTGGGATTGATTTTCACTTTTCACACCAAAGTACGTTCATCTCTAGGGGACAAAATGCGTCTCCTTCCTGAGCGGTATGACGGCTGCGTGGTCCCATGGTGTTTATGCTTGCGTACAATTGTTTATACAGATGAACGTGGTACTTTCAGGCATTTGGAAATTGCTCCCAAGGATGAACCAGACTTGTGGTGGTCTACAATTTTTTTTTCTGAGGTCTTGGCTGATTTATCTGTTCTTTCTTCTTTTTCCCGTGATGTCAAGCAAAGAGGCACTGAGTTTGAAGGTAGGTCTTGAAATACATCCACAGGTATACCTCCAAATGACTCAAATGATGTCAAATAGTCTATCAGAACCTTCTAAAGCAATGAGATCATTTTCTGGAATTTTCCAAGCTGTTTAAAGGCACAGTCAACTTAGTGTATGTAAACTTCTGACTCACTGGAATTGTGATACAGTGAATTATAAGTGAAATAATGTGTCTGTAAACAATTGTTGCACAAAGTAGATGTCCTAACCGACTTGCCAAAATTATAGTTTGTTAACAAGAAATTTGTGGAGTGGTTGAAAAACGAGTTTTAATGTCTCCAACCTAAGTGTATGTAAACTTCCGACTTCAACTGTAGCAACAACAACAGACAGCAATAACAGAGAACAACAGAGAGCAACAACAGAGAACAACAACAGAGAGCAGCAACAGAGAACAGCAACAGAGAACAACACCAGAGAACAACAACAGAGAACAGCAACAGAGAACAACAACAGAGAACAACAACAGAGAACAGCAACAGAGAACAACAACAGAGAACAGCAACAGAGAACAGCAACAGAGAACAACAACAGAGAACAACAACAGAGAACAGCAACAGAGAACAGCAACAGAGAACAACAACAGAGAACAGCAACAGAGAACAACAACAGAGAACAGCAACAGAGAACAGCAACAGAGAACAACAACAGAGAACAACAACAGAGAACAGCAACAGAGAACAACAGAGAACAGCAACAGAGAACAGCAACAGAGAACAACAACAGAGAACAGCAACAGAGAACAACAACAGAGAACAACACCAGAGAACAACACCAGAGAACAGCAACAGAGAACAACACCAGAGAACAACAACAGAGAGCAACAACAGAGAACAACAACAGAGAACAACAACAGAGAGCAGCAACAGAGAACAGCAACAGAGAACAACACCAGAGAACAACAACAGAGAGCAGCAACAGAGAGCAACAACAGAGAGCAGCAACAGAGAACAACAACAGAGAGCAGCAACAGAGAACAGCAACAGAGAACAACACCAGAGAACAACAACAGAGAGCAGCAACAGAGAACAACAACAGAGAGCAGCAACAGAGAACAATAACAGAGAGCAGCAACAGAGAACAACAACAGAGAGCAGCAACAGAGAACAGCAACAGAGAACAACACCAGAGAACAACAACAGAGAGCAGCAACAGAGAGCAGCAACAGAGAACAGCAACAGAGAACAACAACAGAGAGCAGCAACAGAGAACAACAGAGAGCAGTAACAGAGAACAACAACAGAGAGCAGCAACAGAGAACAACAACAGAGAGCAGCAACAGAGAACAGCAACAGAGAACAACACCAGAGAACAACAACAGAGAGCAGCAACAGAGAACAACAACAGAGAGCAGCAACAGAGAACAATAACAGAGAGCAGCAACAGAGAACAGCAACAGAGAACAACAACAGAGAACAACAACAGAGAGCAGCAACAGAGAACAGCAACAGAGAACAACAACAGAGAGCAGCAACAGAGAGCAACAACAGAGAGCAGCAACAGAGAGCAGCAACAGAGAGCAACAGAGAGCAGCAACAGAGAACAACAACAGAGAGCAACAACAGAGAGCAGCAACAGAGAACAACAACAGAGAGCAGCAACAGAGAACAGCAACAGAGAACAACAACAGAGAACAACAACAGAGAGCAGTAACAGAGAACAACAGAGAGCAGCAACAGAGAGCAACAACAGAGAGCAGCAACAGAGAGCAGCAACAGAGAACAACAGAGAGCAGCAACAGAGAACAACAACAGAGAGCAGCAACAGAGAGCAACAACAGAGAACAACAACAGAGAACAGCAACAGAGAACAACACCAGAGAACAACAACAGAGAGCAGCAACAGAGAACAGCAACAGAGAACAACACCAGAGAACAACAACAGAGAGCAGCAACAGAGAACAACAACAGAGAGCAGCAACAGAGAACAATAACAGAGAGCAGCAACAGAGAACAACAACAGAGAGCAGCAACAGAGAACAGCAACAGAGAACAACACCAGAGAACAACAACAGAGAGCAGCAACAGAGAGCAGCAACAGAGAACAGCAACAGAGAACAACAACAGAGAGCAGCAACAGAGAACAACAACAGAGAGCAGTAACAGAGAACAACAACAGAGAGCAGCAACAGAGAACAACAACAGAGAGCAGCAACAGAGAACAGCAACAGAGAACAACACCAGAGAACAACAACAGAGAGCAGCAACAGAGAACAACAACAGAGAGCAGCAACAGAGAACAATAACAGAGAGCAGCAACAGAGAACAGCAACAGAGAACAACAACAGAGAACAACAACAGAGAGCAGCAACAGAGAACAGCAACAGAGAACAACAACAGAGAGCAGCAACAGAGAGCAACAACAGAGAGCAGCAACAGAGAGCAGCAACAGAGAGCAACAGAGAGCAGCAACAGAGAACAACAACAGAGAGCAACAACAGAGAGCAGCAACAGAGAACAACAACAGAGAGCAGCAACAGAGAACAGCAACAGAGAACAACAACAGAGAACAACAACAGAGAGCAGTAACAGAGAACAACAGAGAGCAGCAACAGAGAGCAACAACAGAGAGCAGCAACAGAGAGCAGCAACAGAGAACAACAGAGAGCAGCAACAGAGAACAACAACAGAGAGCAGCAACAGAGAGCAACAACAGAGAACAACAACAGAGAACAACAACAGAGAACAACAACAGAGAGCAGCAACAGAGAACAACAGAGAGCAGCAACAGAGAACAACAACAGAGAACAACAACAGAGAACAACAACAGAGAACAACAACAGAGAACAACAACAGAGAACAACAACAGAGAACAACAACAGAGAGCAGCAACAGAGAACAACAGAGAGCAGCAACAGAGAACAACAACAGAGAGCAGCAACAGAGAGCAACAACAGAGAGCAGCAACAGAGAGCAGCAACAGAGAACAACAACAGAGAGCAGCAACAGAGAACAACAGAGAGCAACAACAGAGAACAACAACAGAGAGCAGCAACAGAGAGCAACAACAGAGAGCAGCAACAGAGAACAACAACAGAGAACAACAACAGAGAGCAACAACAGAGAACAACAACAGAGAGCAGCAACAGAGAGCAGCAACAGAGAACAACAGAGAGCAGCAACAGAGAACAACAACAGAGAGCAGCAACAGAGAGCAACAACAGAGAGCAGCAACAGAGAGCAGCAACAAACAGCAACTCACATGTACAATTGATGAGTCATTCGGTGTAGACACTTTCATTTTGGGGACTGGCTGGGTTTATTAGACAGAGCATCAAGGGGAGCATCAGACAGGTACACACTGATCCCCCATGTGTAACCGCTCTCATCCAGACTGTGCCAGCCACTGTCTCAACAATATATCAAATCGTATATATGTTACAATGGGTGGCATAGTACCAGTAGCTTAATAAAGTTGGATTACAAAGAAATCTCTTGAATGATACATTAGGTTAAGCCAGGGGTGGGCTACTCCACTCCAGGAGGGATGCAGTGTTCACAGCAGGATTTTATTCCAACCCAGTAATTACAGAACACACCTGACTCTAATCTAGTTTCAGATGAGCAGTTAGTTAATGGAATCATGTGTGTTGGAACTGACCTGTAACAAAAGCCTGCACTCACTGCAGTCTGCAACCCTTGAATTACCCACACCTGGGCGTAGCAATAAGTTTGGTTTGACATTGGAGTGTCCACTCGGCATTAGGATACATACAGCATCATTTGATTGTTATTTAATAGCCTCGGTGACATTCCTAACCACCTCTCTCCCTCTCCCCTTGCACTCCCTCCTCCAACATCATCCTTCCAATTTCATGGCATGTGAGCATTTGTCAAAGACAGTAATTCCACCTGTGGGTAGGTCTACTGTGTTAGATGTAGAGGAATACGGAGAGACAAACGCTGGCTGTGTGGGGGCATCAATTAACACACAGGAGAGCCTTGTTATCACTGAACTACACGGGTGGGCCAATATATCTACTCACTGCAATAAGACATTGGAATCCAATCAGGATATTATGGGGAAAGGTTATCTGTTCGTTCTCTGATATAAAGGAGTCGGAATCAGACTGCACTGTGTGTGTGTGCACGTGTGTGTGCCTGACGTGTGTGTGTGACTTGCATGTGTGTGTGCTTCTACTGCATGTTTGTGACAGTCAGACATTGGAATGGGGACAGTGGGCCAGTCTGGCAGTCTGGGCATGTCCACTGCTGAAAGGGGAATAGGAGTACATGTTTTATCCATCAGAAGGCCTGAAACTGTCTTCAGTGCAATCAAAGACCATGGAGGAACGAGGCCATCAAAAGACTGCAGCTTCCTGACAAGAGATAGATAGACAGGCCTGCCAGGGAGGGCAGTTCCTGGTCCGTCTTCTAATATTGTCCTGCAAAAACAGCCTCTCGTTTGCTGTGACATCACAAAGATGAGAGAAAGGATGAGCCACTAAAAACCTCCTCCCACAGAACATTACCTCATCACCCCATCCCCTCAATCTGCCATTAATATACTCAACCATCTCTGTCAAGTGTCAACCCAGTGGTTCAGTGCAGTTAATGGGCCCATAAAAGAATGTGGTAACTATGCCATAATGCACGGAGAGGAAGGTCATATTTAACCAACTACTGTGAGACTGTCAATCCATTAACTGCTGTGTACACCCTGCAGAGACATGGCATAAATACTTAATGCTGGGTAAATTGAAAATATAATTTTGGTCATAATAAAAGGTGCATCAATATTCATATGTTTTCTGTCATCCTTTGACCAGAAATATGAAATATTAATTACTCTCCAAATAGTAATTAACTGTAAGCGAAGGGCAAGTGCATTTTGAAAGGGAGTTGTGAGCTATTTTGAGCCTGTGGGGGTCTGTAGAAAATAAATGAACTGACTGAGTTAATAAATATTATGACTATAGAGTTCACAGCCTGGGATAAAAACGATGTTCTCAGCTCAATCCTTTATCTGATTAATCTGTCACAAAGTTTTCCCCATTTTCCTTCATTCATTCATTCATTCATCCATCTATCCAAAATTATAGAGAGCCAGCATGTGTGTGTACAGCACCAGTCAAAAGTTTGGACACATCTATTCATTTTATTTTATTTAACATTTTTTTACATTGTAGAATAATAGTGAAGACATTAAACAAATCAAAATATATTTTATATTTGAGATTCTTCAAAGTAGCCACCCTTAGCCATGGTGAAAGCTTGGCACACTCTTGGCATTCTCTCAACCAGCTTCACCTGGAATACTTTTCCAACCATCTTGAAGGAGTTCCCACATATGCTGAGCACTTGTTGGCTGCTTTTCCTTCACTCTGAGGTCCAACTCATCCCAAACCATCTAAATTGAGTTGAGGTTGGGTGACCGTGGAGGCCAGGTCATCTGATACAGCACTACATCACTCACCTTCTTGGTCAAATAGCCCTTACACAGCCTGGAGGTGTGTTGGGTCATTGTCCTGTTGAAAAACAAATGATAGTCCCACTAAGCACAAACTATATGGGAAGGTGTATCACTGCAGAATGCTGGGGTAGCCATGCTGGTTAAGTGTGCCTTGAATTGTAAATAAATCACTGACAGTGTCACCAGCAAAGCACCCCCACACCATCATACCTCCTCCTCCATGCTTCACTATGGAAACTATACATGCAGAGATCATCTGTTCACCTACTCTGCATCTCACAAAGACATGGCGGTTGGAACCAAAAATCTCTAATTTGAACTCATCAGACCAAAGGACAGATTTCCACCGGTCTAATTTCCATTGCTCTTGTTTCTTGGCCAAAGCAAGTCTCTTCTTCTTATTGGTGTCCTTTAGTAGTGGTTTCTTTGCAGCAATTTGACCATGAAGGTCTGATTCATGCAGTCTCCTCTGAACAGTTGATGTTGAGATGTGTCTCTTACTTGAACTCTGTGAAGCATTTATTTGGGCTGCAATCTGAGGTGCAGTTAACTCTAATGAACTTATCCTCTGCAGCAGAGGTAACTCTGGGTCTTTCTTTCCTGTGGCGTTCCTCGTGAGAGCCAGCTTCATCATTGCGCTGGATGGTTTTTGTGACTGCACTTAAAGAAACTTTCAAATTCCTTTTCATTTTCCGCATTGACTGACCTTCATGTCTTAAAATAATGACTTCAGTTTCTCTTTGCTTATTTGAGCTGTTCTTGCCATAATATGGACTTGGTCTTTTACCAAATAGGGCTATATTCTGTATACCACCCCTACCTTGTCACAGCACAAATGATTGGCTCAAAAGCAATAAGAAGGAAATAAATTCCACAAATTAACTTTTAACAAGGCACACCTGTTAATTGAAATGCATTACAGGTGACTACCTCATGAAGCTGGTTGAGAGAATGCTACTTTGAAGAATTTGTTTAACACTGGTAAAATAGTAAAAATAAAGACAAACCCTTGAATGAGTAGGTGTGTCCAAACTTTTGACTGGTACTGTATGTGCCTTTGTTTAACTAGACAAGTCAGTTAAGAACACGCTGGGACATTTGTGCGCCGCCATATGGGACTCCATATCATGGCCGGTTGTGATAAAGTACGGAATCGACCCAGGGGGTCGCCTCTAGCACTGAGATGCAGTGCCTTAGACCGATGAGCCACTCGGTGCCGCATACTAAGGTCTCCTGTCCTACATAGCAGAGAGTCAAGGCTGAAGTTTAAACTGCACACATCTGTGTTGTGAGTCATGGTGAAAGAACAGTCAGAGTCATTAATGCATTGAGGATCAAGGATTTACACCTGATCCACAGAGAATAGATTTCAAACAAAGTACAGCTTATAAAGGCTTTATAAAGCATACATAAAAGCTTCATAAGCATTACAGAAATTATTCACAAATCATCTATAGGCATGTGTCACACTCTATAAAGGGTGACATAACAATTCCCACTGTAGGGTAAATTGCCAAATGTCTATAAAGTGTATGTTTATATAAGATTTACAGAGTATGACATACTCTTATAGATGATTTGTGAAGCATTCATTTAGTGCTCATGAAGCCTTTATGTATACTAAGTAAAGCATTTATAGGCTCTACATAATTATAAAGTGGGACCCAAATGATTTATTCGGTAGTAAGGATAATATAAGGTAGTAATCCCTAGATTATAAACTGTTTAGTGACTTGTTTGAGTATGTCTCCATATCTCCGGCTTCACTACCTATTATAAACTGGGTGGTTTGAGCCCTGAATGATGATTGGCTAACAGAAGTGGAATATCAGACCGTATACCACGGATCTGACAAAACATTTATTTTTACTGCTCTAATTACGTTTGTAACCAGTTTCTAATAGCAATAAGGCACCTTGGGGGTTTGTGATATATGGCCAATATACCACGGATAAGTGCTGTGTCCAGGCACTCTGCATTGCGTCGTGAATAAGAACAGCCCTTAGCTGTGGTATATTACCAAGGTCACACAGCCCTCTCTGACTGGACCCGGTAATGAGGATGGAACAAAACATACAGCACCAACAAGGGTTGCACATTTTGGGGAATATTCAGAGGTGGAAACTTTCCCTGGGAATTAAAGGGAATATATGGGAATTAACGAGAATATATGGGAATTAACGGAAATATATGCAAATTATTATTATTAAGACCATTTAAATATAGATGTTCTTTGCATTGGATATATTGACCATATCATATGGAGACAGAAACATAAACCTTTCACCTTATCATAAGTAGACATAATTGCAAATGGTTAAATCCTTACAATAGAAATAGAAAAAACAATTCAGTTAAAAATGGAACTTTAATTAAATGAGTTGACTCTTCACATGGGATGATTTCACTGAACAAGTTAATATTGAATGATTCCCAATGATCCATTGCATCTCCCAAAAACGTTATCAACATTCATAAAATGATAGTCTACAAACTAAAGCTTTGGTTGTCTTCCTCTCAGACTTCCATGTCTTCTCCCTGGACCTCCTCAATGTCCACTTCTTGAACATCAGACTGAGGCCTCACCTTCACTGTCACTTTCCAACCTCGTTGAGGATGGCTTATTGTCAGGCTTAAAAAGCCTCAAATTTGCCCAGATGGCCACCAATTTCTCAACCCTTGTATTGGTCAGAGTGTTGCGTGCCTTTGTGTGTGCATTCCCCAAAAAATACCAGTTGTGCTCTGAGGCAGCTGATGTTGTTGGGATTTGGAGGATGATGGAGGCAACAGGGGAAAGAGCCTCAGATCCACAAAGTCCTTCCACCAGGTAGCTGAGTATACTTCGCCAGACTGCCAAGAACCTTGCCCCCATCCAGGCCAAGGTGGTGAGACACAATAGTGATGACACCATAGGCCTTGTTGATCTCTGCACCAGACAGGATGCTCTTGCCAGCATACTTGCAGTCCCATATGCACGCTGCGGCATGTATGGACTTCAGGCAGAAGTTTTTATTTATTTCAGAACTGCAGTTTCCTCTGCTTAGAGCAACAGTGAAGTGGACAAGGAAGTATGGATTTCTTCTCTTACATCTACAAGCAGAGTCTGAACATAAGACAGAATGGCATTGTCTCCCTCAATCCGTGCTATGACTACTGCTTTAGGTTTGAGGAGTTTCAGGCTGCTTACCACTCTCTCCCAAAATACATCATCCAGGAGGATCCTCTTGAGGGGGCTGTCCATTTCGGCAGACTGTGATATGGCCATTTCTTGGAGAGACTCCTTCCCCTCCAGGAGACTGTCAAACATGATGACAACACCACCCCAATGGGTGTTGCTGGGAGGCTTCAATGTGGTTATCTTATTCTTCTCTTATTCTATCCATTTCCTTGGCTCTCTTGAAGAGTGTATCCATTGTTTTCAGTGCCATGATGTCCTCGAGGAGCATATTCAATGCATGAGCAGCACAGCCAATGGGTGTGATGTGAGGCTAGGACTCTTCCACTTTAGACCAAGCTGCCTTCATGTTCGCAATGTTGCAATGAAGAGACCGATATGTCTGTTGTCCCTTATGTCTGTGCTCTTGTAGAATACTGGTTGAGGGGTTGAGATGATGTAGTTAATTATTCCTTGCCCACGAACATTCGACCACCCATCAGAGATGATTGCAATACAGTCTGTTTCCTCTATGATTTGCTTGACCTTCACTTGAACTCTGTTGAACTATGCATCCAGAAAATGAGTAGATAAAGCATGTCTGGTTGGATGGGTGTACGCTGGGCAAAGAACATTGAGAAATTGCCTGTGAGGATCAGAGGTGAACCAGTTCCATACACAGCTCGAGCAAGACATTCATCAGCATTTCTCTGACTACGTTTTTCCATTGAGTCAAAAAAACATCTGATTCCAGGAGGACCATGAGCTGTTGCTATTGATAACGTCTGATTCATCATTTTCACCTCGAATAGAAATAGAGGGATTTTTGTCAGAGGTTGCTTGTTGTGAGCGCTGAGGGAACTTTATGCACTTGGCCAGATGATTCTGCATCTTTGTTGCATTCTTCACATATGATTTGCCACAGTATTTGCAAAGGTCCACAGCTTTTCCTTCTACATTAGCTGCAGTGAAATGTCTTTACACATCAGATAGTGCCCATGGCATTTTCCTGTCAAGATTAGAAATACATTTGTTAAAAAAAAAAAATTGGAATTCCATGTACAGATAAATAGTTAAGCAGTTAGATTAAACGTAGATACTCTCAGAAAGGTCCTAGAGGATGGAAACAGGTGAATTAACACTCCTCAGTTAGCAGGCTCAAGCAAGCTAAAACCCACATGGTAGCAAAAACTAACTAGCAGAAATTGTTAACATGTTAGAAATTATTTAAACACACTTTGCTGTAGGCTACTATTTACTAGTTAACAAAAAATCATGTATGTCCTATAAAATATATTCACCCCACCCAGTATTGTAATCAAAACTTACCAGAAAGCATGTAGTCCTTGTAGTGCATGCAGAGGGTTCCAATTCCATTGAATTGGGGATAGTTTAACCAAAATATGCCACAAGACCTAGAATTGCCTTATGTGTATCCCACAAAAAGGTTCACTGTTATAAGCTAACTTCCCATGGAACATTTCCTGAAAAATTCAGGAAGTTTACCGGAAAGTTTCCGACCTTTTGCAACCCTAGCGCCAACAATGTGTGAGCACACACACAGACACACAGACAGACAGACGGACAGACGGACAAACAGACACACGGACAAACAGACACACGGTCAAATGTTTCTGCACCATTCTGTGTGACACAAAACCCAGAACAGTAGCTGTGTGTGTATATTTTGTACTTCTGCTAAATCAATGCTAGCTTAAATGTTTGCAATTTGTGAGCATGCATTTGACAGTTTCCTTTTGTATGAGTTGAGCCAGTCTCTCTGGGAAACCTTTACCTTTCTTCTGGAATAGTGAGAAAAATCTTAATGCTGTAGAGCCAGTGTCTAGCCTATCAGTTAGTCAATGGGCCGTTGGCATTTGGACTTGCTGCTGCGCCAGCCTTCTAATGTGAAGACATTCATTAAGCAGACACACACAGAGAGAGGGTGAGAGAGAGTGGCAGACTGGTGATCTGTCTGGGCCGTGACACTGCTCTCTAAAACTCCACACACAAACACACACACACTCACAATGCTCCAGTGTCTGACAGCAGTACCATAATGGCATTGCACACACTCACAATGCTCCAGTGTCTGACAGCAGTACCATAATGGCATTGCACACACTCACAATGCTCCAGTGTCTGACAGCAGTACCATAATGGCATTGCAGCCTCTCTCTGATTACCAGCTCAGGGACACTAACACAGACACTGATTAACAATCACCACCAGATAAATGAGGAATATCATCGTCCTGTCACTCAACACAATTCCCTGTGATAACACAACTTTCTGAACTCTGAAAATGGGAATATTTAGATGTGTACTGAATTATATGTTCTGGGCTTGATCACTTCTGTTCCGGGCTTTTGGTTCTGTGTTGTGATTAGGGATTAACATGGGAAACCGAGATACCGGGACTGTCTCGAGAACACTTCACATTTCCTGAAAAATAAAATGAGAAGACCTGGGAAATTACAATATTTTCCCCCAATGTGGCACTAATGCAATTCCACAAAATACACAACATGCTCAGCAGCAGATTAGATAATATGCTATTACATTTATTTTTGATAAACAGGTTGTCGCATGGAAGCCTTTAGCCTAGGCCCTAGCATATCTACTTCACACAAAGTCGCCATAAATTCAAACCACACGCATAATTGACACTGCCGGGCTGCACACAGGACCTGAATGCAGTTAATACCGTGTATTGTGTTCAGTATAGCCTATAAAACAACGTGTTCTACTTGAACTGTCAATGTGACTTTTAAGACAGACACAAATTTGAAAGGCCTATGCACAATTCACTACTTAGGTCTTAATTCAGAGGCATGAGGGAAGATTCTATCTTCTCCTGTCCTAGAGCCTAGGCTATTGTCCTATCCAGTCCCAACCCCACTGAAACCCAACATCCTGACTCCTGTCTCGCATATAAATCCTCAACTTTGGCCTCCCAAGTGGCACAGCAGTCTAATGCACTGCATCGCAGAGCTAGAGGCATCACTACAGACCTGGGTTCGATCCCAGGCTGTGTCGCAGCCGGCCGCGACCGGGAGACCCATGAGGTGGCGCACAATTGGTCCAGCATCGTCTGGGTCAGGGGAGGGTTTGGCTGGCCAGGATGTCGTTGTCCCATCGTGCTCTAGCGACTCCTGTGGCATACCAGGCGCATGCACGCTGAATTCGGTCGCCAGTTGTAAGGTGTTTCCGCAGACACATTGGGTTAAGAAGCAGTGTGTCAAGAAGTAGTGCGGAGACCTTCGCCTCTCCCGAGTCTGTACGGGAGTTGCAGCGATGGGACAAGACTGTAACTACCAATAGGATACCATGAAATTGGGGAAATAAAGGGGTAAAATATATATATATATATATATATATATTATAATGATAATTCTATCTTTATTCTGTAATCCAGAGGTTGTATTCTCAAAGTACATCTCTTACCTATGTGTGTCAAAATACCGCTAAAACGTTTCCCCCGCTTCTCTGTGCTGTCTCGCATTGCTGCCCATATGAGAGCATAGTTAGAGAATGTGGATCAACAAAAGGTATGAGAAAAACATTTCCAGCAGATTTCCACATTATTCATGAGCTGACCTGCTACCTATATAATAATCAACTCGATTTTACCAAATTTAGGTGATATTCTGTCTTTTGTTGAAGGAAGTTATCTATCAAGTTCAGTTACCTTGGTAATTTGACTGCTGTTTGACTCCCGTTACAAAGTTTATATGAGGAACATGATAAAGCTCAAAAACGGCCTGTTTCGCAATTCACAACAGTGATAGTTACTCTATCATCACTAAATATCAGTTTCATTTTCTCTGAAATCTTTACATAGTGGTGCAGCCAAGACGACAAGGTGGAGCAGCACCCCTCTTGTTTGGGGAGAACCCTTTCACAGTGACCATATCTTGGTGTTAAATGCTTTAAATGGGATTCTGGATAAATACGAATTATTCCCCGTATTGAAAATTGGTTGATTTTGGGGAAAATATGAATTTCCTAGTTGTGATGTGCCGTGCTCTGTGTTAGGCTGGGATAGGCTGCTGTGTGGCTGTTGATGTCGAGCCAGGACTGGGAGGGAACACTCAGACTGGTTGGTGGGTGATTGAGAAGCACTAGGATGTTTAATAAGAGATGATGAGGATGTATGGCTGGTAAGGACTCCCAGTCTCTGAAAATGAGCCTCATTGCAATGTTACAGCTGCCCATCAATCATGGACACTTCCTGCTGCTCCAGACAGCTCCACAAATGGACAGAACTCATCAAGTTCCCCCGGAACTAATCGCTCATATAACTTTACATCTCTCTCTCTCTCTCTCTCTCTCTCTCTCTCTCTCTTTCTCTCTCTCTCTCTCTCTCTCGGTGCATGCTGGGAGTTTTTGGAGTTTGAGTGTTTGGTGTGGAAAGCTCTATCCTAAATAACTTTCTTGATTCTTTTCTTTACATGTTATTTTCTATGGTGGAGGGTTAATGCAATATTTGTTTTTAGCGGTATCCAAAGTTTTTTTTCAAAGTTAGGGTGGAAGAGGACAGAGTAACTTTCCTGGGGGTTGGAAGGTGTAGTGTGCGCAATAGCTTCTCAGCCTAGCGCGGAGGAGACGCTGTCGATACAGCATGGATTCAGGTGTGTTCCTGAGAACGGAGTTAAGGTGGAGGAGGTTCTGCTCGCGGTCGGTGAACAGGTAGGAGCTGAGTTTATACATTCTGCTTCTAGAATGAACAAAGCTGTGGTTGTGTTCATGAAAAGGGCTAATTTGGTCTGTAGGCTAATTGCTAGTGGAATATTTGTAAGGGATGTGTTGGTGTCAATTTCACCTCTCTCTACCCCTTCAACAAGAGTTGTAGTGGCAAATTTGCCTCCGTTTATTACGGATGATCAAATTAGGAAAGAGCTGAGTCGTTTTGGTAAGTTTGCTAGCGGTTTCCGTGTACTGTCAGCAGGTTTTCAGGCAGATGCCGTTAAGCACGTTGTTTCGTTCAGGAGGCAAGTGTTTATGTTTCTGAACAATAATGAGCAACAGCTAAATGTGCATTTTAAAGTGAGGCATGGGGAGGGGCTCTATGCAGGTTTTGCCAGCACAGATAGTCTACGGTGTTTTGAATGTGGGGATTTGGGGCACAAGAGTTTTGCGTGCCCACATAAAGGCCATAGACAAGGTGAGGGTACAAGCGCAAGTGGGGGAAATCGAGGTCAAAATGCAGGGGGTAAGGAGATGCAGACAGCAGAGGCTGGGCCTAGTCAGTCTAGAGATGGTGGTGTAGATGAGGCTGGGCCTAGTCAGGCTAGAGATGGTAGGGTAGTGGAGGCTGGGTCTAGTCAGGCTAGAGATCGGTGGTGATCGGAGGTGACTGGAACTGTACAATGGATTTTACAAAAGACAGAAATGGGGAAGAGCCTCATTCAGTGTCAGTGGGAGTGTTAAGGGGTATCTTTAATCAGTTTGACCTAGTGGATGTTTGGAGAACTAAACATCCAAACACAAGACAGTATACGTGGGTGAAGGTTTTTGGGGCTAGGGTGAGTGCAGCTCGACTTGATCGTTTTTACATGTCCAGGAATCAGAGCAATAGGCTGCTGGGTGCTACCATTCTCCCAGTGGGGTTTTCGGATCACCACATAACCATGGCTCGGCTGTCTATTTCACCAGGGCCCCGGCAGGCATCTTATTGGAAGTTCAATGTAAAGCTCTTACAAGATGCCACTTTTTGCTCAGGTTTCCAGACTTTTTGGGAAAGATGGGGGCAGCGAAGAGAGGAGTATGAGTCTCTGAGTCAATGGTGGGATGTGGGGAAAGTGCAAATTCGGCTTTTCTGTCAACAGTACACAGCTCTCTCATCCTCAGAGGCTAGGAGAGTATTGGGGGAACTAGAGCGGTGTATTAGTGAGATGGAGGTAGAGATGGTGGGGCAAGGCAATGTAGGCCTCCAGGCTAACTTAGCCGAATTACGTAGGGACCTGGGCAGTTTTTTCCAGGTTAAAGCAAAGGGAGCACTTGTAAGAGCTAGGTTCTCCATGCTCAAGGAGATGGATGCTCCCAGCTCCTTCTTCTTTGGTTTGGAAAGACAGAGCAGTGAAGCCAAGGGTATGCATTGTCTATGGCTGTCTGATGGGCGGGTGACCTCTGTGGTGGGGGAGATGCGGGAGCGGACTGTGGAGTTTTATACTGAATTGTATAGGGCAGAAATGTGTGATCCTATGTGTCCTCAGGTCTTGTTCGCAGGACTCCCTAAGCTCTCTCGGGCACAGAGGGATGAAATGGACATTCCTCTGTTGTCACATGAACTGGCAGAGGCAGTAACCCAGATGTCCCCCGGTCGTGCACCCGGGGTCGATGGACTTCCAGTGGAATTTTACAAAAAATTCTGGGGAACAATTGGACAGGATTTTTCTTTTGCGTGTTGCGTGAATGCGTCGGGGTAGGAGAGTTGCCGATGAGCTGCCGTCGGGCGGCTCTGACTCTCCTGCCCAAAAAAGGGGACTTGTGTGAACTTAAGAACTGGAGGCCTGTGGCATTACTCTGTGCGGACTACAAGATTTTTGCCAAGGTCCTCTCTAACAGACTGAAGTCCCATCTGGACTCTATAATACACAAGGACCAGACATATTGTGTACCGGGACGCTCAATCACGGACAACTTGTTCTTGATTAGGGACATGTTGGACTTGTCGAGAGGTTCTAATGTGAACTTTGGACTGGTCTCTTTAGATCAAGAGAAGGCTTTTGATAGAGTGGATCATGAGTATCTGTTTAATGTGATGTCTGTGTTTGGGTTTGGGAAGAGTTTTGTGACCTGTGTGAAGCTGTTGTATGCTGGGGCGTCATGTATGGTTAAGGTGGGAGGGGGGCTCAGTAGGCTGTACACACTAGCCATTGAGCCTTTTTTAGGACTGCTACCTAGGAGACTGCGGGGAGTGTGCTGGACAGGCATGGATGTGGTGACAGGAATAGCAGTCTCAGCATATGCAGATGATGTTTCTGTGATGGTCAGGGATGGGCAAGATATGCAGGAACTAGAGACCAGTCTGAAGGTGTACGAGGGAGCTTCATCAGCTAAGGTAAACTGGGGAAAGAGCAAAGCTCTGTTATGTGGGGCATGGGGGATAGGGCTCCTCCTCTGCTTCCAGGGGTTTGCAGTGGGGTTGTGAAGGGCTTAAAGTGTTGGGGGTGTACCTGGGCTCGGAGAGGTGGGTCAGCAAGAACTGGGAGGGGCTGTCACAGGCAGTGGTGTCAAGACTGGCCAGGTGGAGGTGGCTCCTGTCCCAAGTGTCATATAGAGGGAGGGTGCTGATAATCAACAACCTGGTGGCATCTTCCTTGTGGCATAAACTGGCTGTCCTCAACCCCCGCCGGTCTGCTTGCAGACCTGCAACGCAAGCTGGTGGACTTCTTTTGGTCGGGACATCACTGGCTGAAGGCAGCAGTTTTGTACATGACCGTCCACGAAGGAGGACAGGGCCTGGTGGAACTGGAGAGCAGGATGGCTGCTTTCCGACTAAAGGCGGTGCAGAGACTGCTGTACCACACTGATGTTGGCTGGAGGGAACCAGCATGCGCACTGCTGAGGAGAGCTGGCGGATTAGGGTTGGACCGGCAGCTGTTCCTCATGAAGCTGGAGAGGCTGAGTACAGCAGGTCTCTCAGAGTTTTACTCTGCGGTGCTGAGGGCCTGGCAGCTGCTAAGGCCCACACGAGAAGGGGGTGTGGAGCCTGGGCAGTGGGTGTGGGAGGAGCCTATCTTCCACAACCCAGCCATCCCTTTGAGATTGGTTCAGTCGGCCACCCTGCAGAGGCAACTGATGGCAGGGGGTTTACAAAGGCTGGGTGACCTGAGACTGCTGGGAGAGGAGGGGTGGAAAACCCCGGAGGTCTTGGCGCAACAAACAGGAATAACGTCTCTTAGGCTGCTGGAGAGATTCCTGGAGGAGGTCCAGGAGGCACTGTCTGAGCCGGTAAGGGGGGTGTTTGAGAGGCCAAAGGGAGAGTGGCCACCAATGTTCCCGCCACTGCAGGTGACGGCAGAGACTGGAGACTGGCAAGGGGGTCTGGAGGACTTGTTAGATTTTAACACTCCGAGCCTGGGGGAGTTTGAGGGGGTGGGAGGTAAAGCCCTCTACAACCTCTGCGTTAAGGTTAGGAGCATTAGAAGCCTAACAGGAGTGAAGGCTCATCAGTGGCAGGGGGTATGTGGGGCGGAGAGTATGGTGGGTTTTAGATGGAGGGCGCTCTACAAACCCCCAGTACCAAAGAGGTCAAGGGACCTCCAGTGGAGGGTTCTTCATGGAGCCCTGGCCACTAACAGCTGGTTGGCACGGGTTGATCCGGGAATTGGGCAGGGGTGTCCTTTCTGTCAAATGAAAGAAACTGTAATTCATGTGTTTTCTGTGTGCACCAGGTTAATGCCATTAATGTCTCTGTTGGAATGTCTGTGTGACAGGTTGGGGGTGGTTTTTGCTGTTGGGATGTTTATAATGGGATAACAGGTATTCGAGTAAGGAGAAAGAAAAATGTGTTTTGTTGAATTTTCTGTTTGCTCAGGCAAAGTTAGCTATTTGGCTAACAAGGAGGAACAGGGTCAAAGGTGGGGGGATAACAGACCCTTTACTACTGTTTAATGGGATGGTCTCTGCGTGCCTTAGGGTTGAGTTTGAGTTCTATAAAATGATCAAATGTGTGGAGATGTTTGAGGAGATATGGTGTGTTGGGGGGGCTGTCTGTATTGCTGGGGAAGATGTTTTGGATATACGGTTGTAGGAGAGGGTTTTTATATTTTTATTTTAGGAGTGGGGGGGTGAGTTTTAAATGAATTGAGAATGTTTCAATAAAGAAAGACAAAAAGTCTCTCTCTCTTCAAAATCAAGAAAAACAGATACTGTCATAATAGGAAACAAATCCCTTGCCAAAAACACATTCCAAATGATTCTGTTCTGATTGCAAATCTATTTTCTTGGAATTGGAGAGTTTCATTGTTCTGTCCACGTTCCTGACAAACACAGCCTTTCCCTACTCTCCAGAACCCTGAGGTAATCCCCAATTACAAACAGGGTGTTAGTGATGCTGCTACAGGATTCAGGATGCATTGAACACAAACAGAAAACCCCCAAGAGCAGTCAAATACAATAATTTGCTGCAATGAATCAATAAGATCAGTTCTGAATACATTACATGGGATAATTTAAAGTAAATGAATACAAATCCATTAGTCATAAAAAGTGTTTTAATAACATTTGGATTCGTAAATAGAAAAGTGTAGGTCACTTGTTGTGGCCTAATCTGCAGGTATTTTGAGCACTCGTGTTGGTAGCACTATTAGGAGTTCAAGCAGACCAGGGTTGCGATGTAACAGTAATACTAATCACCTGCTAAAAGCCACAGGCTCATGCAGGTGAAACGATTGAATACATGCATCACAATCACAGGCCTTCCCTAGTTCTCCATGCCTTCTGTAATAATGAGAAATCTGTGAAATGCAGTTTGGGGGTGATTACAGAGAGAACAGGTGAGAGGGAGGAGAGGGAGAGAGAGAAAGTGAAGGAGAGCAGGAGAGAAACAGGAGAATGGGAATGATAGAGAATTCATTAAAGAGATGAGAATGAGAGACAGAGAAAGAAAAACAGAGAAAGAGACTAGGATTCATCCATCCATTCAGATGGTCTAAGTGCTCTTGTCATCTCTGCCTGCCTCCACACACAGAGAAATGATGGGGTAATGACTGGCCTCATTCAGGCAGAGTAATGATGGGGTAATGACTGGCCTCATTCAGGCAGAGTAATGATGGGGTAATGACTGGCCTCATTCAGGCAGAGAAATGATGCGGTAATGACTGGCCTCATTCAGGCAGAGTAATGATGGGGTAATTACTGGCTTCATTCAGGCAGAGTAATGATGGGGTAATGACTGGCTTCATTCAGGAAGAGTAATGATGGGGTAATGACTGGCCTCATTCAGGCAGAGAAATTATGGGGTAATGACTGGCCTCATTCAGGAAGAGTAATGATGGGGTAATGACTGGCCTCATTCAGGCAGAGTAATGATGGGGTAATGACTGGCCTCATTCAGGAAGAGTAATGATGGGGTAATCACTGGTCTCATTCAGGCAGAGTAATGATGGGGTAATGACTGGCCTCATTCAGGCAGAGTAATGATGGGGTAATGACTGGCCTCATTCAGGCAGAGTAATGATGGGGTAATGACTGGCTTCATTCAGGCAGAGTAATGATGGGGTAATGACTGGCCTCATTCAGGCAGAGTTATGATGGGGTAATGACTGGCTTCATTCAGGAAGAGTAATGATGGGGTAATGACTGGCCTCATTCAGGGAGAGTAATGGTGGGGTAATGACTGGCCTCATTCAGGCAGAGTAATGATGGGGTAATGACTGGCCTCATTCAGGAAGAGTAATGATGGGGTAATCACTGGTCTCATTCAGGCAGAGTAATGATGGGGTAATGACTGGCCTCATTCAGGCAGAGTAATGATGGGGTAATGACTGGCCTGATGGCCTATTTAGATGATTGTCTCCATAACAATGCTACATATAGGTAGTAGTGGATGATGCCATGCTATTCCCAGTGATCTGTGTGATATTAGGATCACTCACTACCAGATAAATACTGTAATATAGCAACAGGTTTACAGCTGTAGACTTCACTTCATAGTCCGTTTGGTTCAACCTTTGAGGATGTGGATGAGCTACAGTGAATAACTTAACAAAAATGATTTAAAGATACAGGTGCTGTTGATGTTGTTGTCCAGCAGACATGTTTGCCTTTCTTTGTCACCCACCATTAATCCATTTCCGGATTATTGGGACGAAGTGAAGTCTTTGGTTGCTGACTTTTAAAGTCCCCCTTTACGTCTCTTATAGACATGTTTTCAACACTCCAAACGCATTTTGAGCTGACCTATTTAAAGGCAAATGCCTTGAGTGCTTTTCCTTTACAAGCTGTAGGGTAGCGTCTGCCTCGTTCGCTCTATCCAGATCTCATCTCTGTGTCCTCGACTGGGTCGGAAAAAGAACCCGCGTGTCAATCAAAGCAGCAGCGCAGGGAGAGGAGCAAACAGAGCCCCAAGTGAAGGCTGTAGGACTCAGAGAGGCACAACTCACTGCCATAGAATCAACCAAACCACTCCTCTTTGTTTCAGTCACTACTCACACCAAACAAACAAAATCACCATTACTGCATTGCCACATCATCTATCCCCTTCATGTCTTTGTTTTTGGAATGTCTCTTCAACGCATCATCATTCTACGTTCTGAACATGGCGTCATTTGAGCTCATTCGTCAAAATAGAAGTCAGACACCCACAGAATGAAAATGTGTATGGTTGCATTAATCATACGATGGTGTAGTACCTCTGAACACACACTGGGGGTTGAAAAGACAAGGGGAAGTGTAATGAAAAGAAAGGAAGGCGACAAGCCAGAAAAACACAGAATGAAGCAGTGGATGTGCAGTAAAAGTGTTGTGTTATGAAGAGAAAGCCAGTGGACGTCAGTTTCTAAACAGTGGAAGTCAGTTTCTAAACAGTGGAAGTCGGTTTTTAAACAGTGGAAGTCGGTTTCTAAACAGTGGAAGTCGGTTTCTAAACAGTGGAAGTCGGTTTCTAAACAGTGGAAGT
This sequence comes from Oncorhynchus tshawytscha, assembly GCF_018296145.1. NCBI lineage: Eukaryota > Metazoa > Chordata > Actinopteri > Salmoniformes > Salmonidae > Oncorhynchus > Oncorhynchus tshawytscha. The sequence goes on along the minus strand of NC_056455.1, from coordinate 19,950,685 downwards.
CGGTTTCTAAACAGTGGAAGTCGGTTTCTAAACAGTGGAAGTCGGTTTCTAAACAGTGGAAGTCGGTTTCTAAACAGTGGAAGTCGGTTTCTAAACAGTGGAAGTCGGTTTCTAAACAGTGGAAGTCGGTTTCTAAACAGTGGAAGTCGGTTTCTAAACAGTGGAAGTCGGTTTCTAAACAGTGGAAGTCGGTTTCTAAACAGTGGAAGTCGGTTTCTAAACAGTGGAAGTCGGTTTCTAAACAGTGGAAGTCGGTTTCTAAACAGTGGAAGTCGGTTTTTCTAAACAGTGGAAGTCGGTTTTTCTAAACAGTGGAAGTCGGTTTCTAAACAGTGGAAGTCGGTTTCTAAACAGTGGAAGTCGGTTTCTAAACAGTGGAAGTCGGTTTCTAAACAGTGGAAGTCGGTTTCTAAACAGTGGAAGTCGGTTTCTAAACAGTGGAAGTCGGTTTCTAAACAGTCGGTTTCTAAACAGTGGAAGTCGGTTTCTAAACAGTGGAAGTCGGTTTCTAAACAGTGGAAGTCGGTTTCTAAACAGTGGAAGTCGGTTTCTAAACAGTGGAAGTCGGTTTCTAAACAGTGGAAGTCGGTTTCTAAACAGTGGAAGTCAGTTTCTAAACAGTGGAAGTCGGTTTCTAAACAGTGGAAGTCAGTTTCTAAACAGTGGAAGTCAGTTTCTAAACAGTGGAAGTCGGTTTCTAAACAGTGGAAGTCGGTTTCTAAACAGTGGAAGTCGGTTTCTAAACAGTGGAAGTCGGTTTCTAAACAGTGGAAGTCAGTTTCTAAACAGTGGAAGTCGGTTTCTAAACAGTGGAAGTCGGTTTCTAAACAGTGGAAGTCGGTTTCTAAACAGTGGAAGTCAGTTTCTAAACAGTGGAAGTCGGTTTCTAAACAGTGGAAGTCGGTTTCTAAACAGTGGAAGTCAGTTTCTAAACAGTGGAAGTCAGTTTCTAAACAGTGGAAGTCGGTTTCTAAACAGTGGAAGTCGGTTTCTAAACAGTGGAAGTCAGATTCTAAACAGTGGAAGTCGGTTTCTAAACAGTGGAAGTCAGGGCAGGGCAGTGAAGGGCGATCTGGGCTAGATAGTACCGAGAAGCCTGGGAGCCTCCCAATGTTGGATCTAATTGGGCACACTAGCGGATTACTGCAGCTTTGCTCAAAGATTCCGGTTGGTTCCATTGTGTCACAATCAAAGTGTCTGGAACAGCCTGGCTGAGCTCATTGTTTGTCTGTTGTTGTTTTTTTAGACTGTGCATATATATATACATATAGAGAGAGAGAGAGAGAGAGAGAGAGAAAGAGAGAGGGAGAGAGAGAGAGAGAGAGAAAGATCCAGAGCTGATGAGCTGTTAGCGAGATGGAGGAATTACTATGGTGATAATGGGTGTTTAATGTACACCTAAAGACATGCACTCTCCTATGAAGAATAGGCATAGAGATTCACTCCGCAAAAGCAAATAAAATATCTCTCTATATTCTTTATCATCCAAAACATCATTCTTACTTCATAGGAATCTTATTGAGTATTACTGCCTGTGATAGTCATCAAACAAAAACCCAAATAAGATTTGATGATCCAGGGTCTGATTTATATCTGAAATGAGAACCGATAGACACCGCTAGCTGGCTCAATCTCTGCTGTGATTGAGAACACAAAGCACAAAAGGCTATAACTTGTCTTCTGTTTACATCTCAGTCTTTGTCGTTCTCTTTTTGTTCTGAAGGAGATTACTTTGATTTTCCCCATCTCTCCCTGCAATCTCCTGCCTGTTCCCTATTTCTTATACAAAGGCCAATTTGTAGACACACATTAGAGATTATGAGTGGATTGTGAATGAGAGAGTTTCACTCAAGGTGGATTGCTGTCTAAGGTAGACAGTTACAGCACAGTCTCAGACTGCTGCATGTCTTCAGAGCAGAACTTGGTTTGATGCTTCTTTAGAATGTTGCCTGGTGTGTTTTTGATTGAGGGGCTTGGTTGCGTAACAGTTTATTTTGTGCAGGATGAAAACAGAATGAAAGGAGAACAGATGAAAGGAGAACATGGCCCTAGGATGAAAAGTATGCTTGTAGTGTGTATGTCAATAGAATCAAATGTGTTCTCATAACTTGAGTACAAAGTAATATAACACCAACCTGCTTTCACATGAGCAAGACGGAGTGAACCAATAAAGTACACATCTCTGTTATACACTGTACTCTGACTGCTCTCATCACCCCAGGTAGAACATAATTACACATATTTACTCAATGTCATGGAGTCAAGACAAATTACCCAATAATGTCTTCAAATAACAGTGATGAAAACATGCCCAAGGATGGGGAACAGGGTGTACTGATGTCTGTAGACTCAAGCTGTGCCCTCCTAACACCACAGGTGCAATACACTTTGTAGACTGAGAACACCAATAACGAGTCATAAGACATCCAGGCTACTACACCCGAAGGAAGAATATGTGCCAGGTGTGTGCTTTATCACTGATATGTCCCTGTTTACCCTCGTCACTCTCTCAGACTCGCTCCATCAGCCGGAGGCTTAGAAGAGTAACCAACTCGTCCTGTGCCTAGACATTGTGCACCAAGACACGCACAGATCAACACAAACAAAGAGAGATAAACAGAGACATGCAGATATACAGGAAAGCCATGTCCGCATCACGTCAATTTGAGTGTCTTTTTTGTGTGAAAAGGAACCACCTTGCTCATCTCAGTGAAGGATTAGTGATGCTCTGTGTGACTCATGTTTGTCTGTCTTGCTTGTGTAACTAACAGGGTATCAAACCCCGGGTCATTGGGACAGCTCAACAACAAGTTAGCCTGCTGCGATGAAGCCTGGGGCAAGTTTCGAGTTGTATTAGTCGTATGTGGAGTTGAGACTCCGACTGAGTTCCCCCCCAAAATACAAAATACTATTTTTTGTATGGAAATGCATCCGCAGGCCTACAAAAGGCAGTTGCTCATCCCTGTACTATACTTAGTCCAGGCATTGTCTGCTCTCAGGCAAGGTTATATTAGCTCACGTGGACATACCATAGAGTTGGATAGAGGGCATACTTATTCCAAAGCTTGTTGTAGCATGTGCAGCACCAACTAGGGCTTGCTATGGGTTCAGGAAGGATGACAGAATTTCATACAGGTCAGCAGAAAGAGTCAGACAATTACTTATACTTCTGAGCAAACATTCCATAACTGTGGGTGGCAGTAAATCACCAGTAAATCACCAGTAAATCACCAGTAAATCACCAGTAAATCACCATTCTTGGCTTTATACCTGTTCAGACTATACACACTCCAGCACAGTAGGTGGTGCAATGCACAATTTCAGTTTAGTTACTAACTGCCAATACACTCATACACCAATGCCTTCACAGAAGAGGCCATCACAAAGATAGGAGATGAGACATACTTATCTCACAACTACACCACGTATCTGCACAAAGAAAGGGAGGCTCTTCCCTGTAACAATGTCCCCACTAAAACATTATGTTCCTCAAGGTCTTCAGATCAATTATAGATTGGTGTTCATGACTCCTGTTCCTCAGTTCTCCATCATGAGTTCTCTCTATGGGTTTCAGCAGCCCCTCACAACTCTTTAGAAGTAACTATCCTAAAATGATCTATTGGCGCCCACAGGTGGAGCCGCTATTCTAAGTACAACAGTGGAGAGATGAGAAACTCAGGGGGTGGGCCGGGACAGTCTCAAAGTGAGGAACCAACGCTTTTCACAACATTTAGTTCAAACACCAAATCCTCTTGGGGAAACTGGATAGAACTGGCTGAGTGAGATGTGTGTTCTCCCTCTCTTTCTTGTTCTACTCACGTGTTTGCGCTCCCCTGTGGCTCTCATAATCTGGTAAATAGATAGTGCCCAATGCATGGACAGAGAGAGGGAAGTAGGAAAGAGAGATGAATGGAAAGAGGAAAATATAGGAGCGAAAGACAGGGGGAGAGACCAAACAAACCAAAACAAAGGCAAAGTCTTCTCATGCTTTGTTGATTTCAAAAAAGCCTTCGACTCAATCTGGCATGAGGGTCTGCTATACAAACTGATGGAAAGTGGTGTTGGGGGTAAAACATACGACATTATAAAATCCATGTACACAAACAACAAGTGTGCGGTTAAAATTGGCAAAAAACACACACATTTCTTCACACAGGGTCGTGGGGTTAGACAGGGATGCAGCTTAAGCCCCACCCTCTTCAACATATATATATCAACGAATTGGCGCGGGCACTAGAAAAGTCTGCAGCACCCGGCCTCACCCTACTAGAATCCGAAGTCAAATGTCTGCTGTTTGCTGGTGCTTCTGTCACCAACCAAGGAGGGCCTACAGCAGCACCCAGATCTTATGCACAGATTCTGTCAGACCTGGGCCCTGACAGTAAACCTCAGTAAGACCAAAATAATGGTGTTCCAAAAAAGGTCCAGTCACCAGGACCACAAATACAAATTCCATCTAGACACTGTTGCCCTAGAGCACACAAAAAACTATACATACCTTGGCCTAAACATCAGCGCCACAGGTAACTTCCACAAAGCTGTGAACGATCTGAGAGACAAGGCAAGAAGGGCATTCCATGCCATCAAAAGAAACATAAATTTCAACATACCAATTAGGATTTGGCTAAAAATACTTGAATCAGTCATAGAGCCCATTGCCCTTTATAGTTGTGAGGTCTGGGGTCCGCTCACCAACCAAGACTTCACAAAATGGGACAAACACCAAATTGAGACTCTGCACGCAGAATTCTGCAAAAATATCCTCTGTGTACAACGTAGAACACCAAATAATGCATGCAGAGCAAAATTAGGCCGATACCCACTAATTATCAAAATCCAGAAAAGAGCCGTTAAATTCTACAACCACCTAAAAGGAAGCGATTCACAAACCTTCCATAACAAAGCCATCACCTACAGAGAGATCAACCTGGAGAAGAGTCCCCTAAGCAAGCTGGTCCTGGGGCTCTGTTAACAAACACAAACACACCCTACAGAGCCCCAGGACAACAGCACAATTAGACCCAACCAAATCATGAGAAAACAAAAAGATAATTACTTAACACATTGGAAAGAATTAACAAAAAAACAGAGCAAACTAGAATGCTATTTGGCCCTACACAGAGAGTACACAGCGGCAGAATAGCTGACCACTGTGACTGACCCAAAATTAAGGAAAGCTTTGACTATGTACAGACTCAGTGAGCATAGCCTTGCTATTGAGAAAGGCCACCGTAGGCAGACATGGCTCTCAAGAGAAGACAGGCTATGTGCTCACTGCCCACAAAATGAGGTGGAAACTGAGCTGCACTTCCTAACCTCCTGCCCAATGTATGACCATATTAGAGAGACATATTTCCCTCAGATTACACAGATCCACAAAGAATTCGAAAACAAATCCAATTTTGAAAAACTCCCATATCTACTGGGTGAAATTCCACAGTGTGCCATCACAGCAGCAAGATTTGTGACCTGTTGCCACGAGAAAAGGGCAACCAGTGAAGAACAAACACCATTGTAAATAAATCAAATCAAATCAAATTTTATTTGTCACATACACATGGTTAGCAGATGTTAATGCGAGTGTAGCGAAATGCTTGTGCTTCTAGTTCCGACAATGCAGTAATAACCAACAAGTAATCTAACTAACAATTCCAAAACTACTGTCTTATACACAGTGTAAGGGGATAAAGAATATGTACATAAGGATATATGAATGAGTGATGGTACAGAGCAACATAGGCAAGATACAGTAGATGGTATCGAGTACAGTATATACATATGAGATGAGTATGTAAACAAAGTGGCATAGTTAAAGTGGCTAGTGATACATGTATTACATAAGGATGCAGTCGATGATATAGAGTACAGTATATACATATGCATATGAGATGAATAATGTAGGGTAAGTAACATTATATAGGGTAGCATTGTTTAAAGTGGCTAGTGATATATTTACATCATTTCCCATCAATTCCCATTATTAAAGTGGCTGGAGTTGAGTCAGTGTCCGTGTCAGTGTGTTGGCAGCAGCCACTCAATGTTAGTGGTGGCTGTTTAACAGTCTGATGGCCTTGAGATAGAAGCTGTTTTTCAGTCTCTCGGTCCCAGCTTTGATGCACCTGTACTGACCTCGCCTTCTGGATGATAGCAGGGTGAACAGGCAGTGGCTCGGGTGGTTGATGTCCTTGATGATCTTTATGGCCTTCCTGTAACATCGGGTGGTGTAGGTGTCCTGGAGGGCAGGTAGTTTGCCCCCGGTGATGCGTTGTGCAGACCTCACTACCCTCTGGAGGGCCTTACGGTTGAGGGCGGAGCAGTTGCCGTACCAGGCGGTGATACAGCCCGCCAGGATGCTCTCGATTGTGCATCTGTAGAAGTTTGTGAGTGCTTTTGGTGACAAGCCGAATTTCTTCAGCCTCCTGAGGTTGAAGAGGCGCTGCTGCGCCTTCTTCACGATGCTGTCTGTGTGAGTGGACCAATTCAGTTTGTCTGTGATATGTATGCCGAGGAACTTAAAACTTGCTACCCTCTCCACTACTGTTCCATCGATGTGGATAGGGGGGTGTTCCCTCTGCTGTTTCCTGAAGTCCACAATCATCTCCTTAGTTTTGTTGATGTTGAGTGTGAGGTTATTTTCCTGACACCACACTCCGAGGGCCCTCACCTCCTCCCTGTAGGCCGTCTCGTCGTTGTTGGTAATCAAGCCTACCACTGTTGTGTCGTCCGCAAACTTGATGATTGAGTTGGAGGCGTGCGTGGCCACGCGTCGTGGGTGAACAGGGAGTACAGGAGAGGGCTCAGAACGCACCCTTGTGGGGCCCCAGTGTTGAGGATCAGCGGGGAGGAGGTGTTGTTGCCTACCCTCACCACCTGGGGGCGGCCCGTCAGGAAGTCCAGTACCCAGTTGCACAGGGCGGGGTCGAGACCCAGGGTCTCGAGCTTGATGACGAGCTTGGAGGGTACTATGGTGTTGAATGCCGAGCTGTAGTCGATGAACAGCATTCTCACATAGGTATTCCTCTTGTCCAGATGGGTTAGGGCAGTGTGCAGTGTGGTTGAGATTGCATCGTCTGTGGACCTATTTGGGCGGTAAGCAAATTGGAGTGGGTCTAGGGTGTCAGGTAGGGTGGAGGTGATATGGTCCTTGACTAGTCTCTCAAAGCACTTCATGATGACGGATGTGAGTGCTACGGGGCGGTAGTCGTTTAGCTCAGTTACCTTAGCTTTCTTGGGAACAGGAACAATGGTGGCCCTCTTGAAGCATGTGGGAACAGCAGACTGGTATAGGGATTGATTGAATATGTCCGTAAACACACCGGCCAGCTGGTCTGCGCATGCTCTGAGGGCGCGGCTGGGGATGCCGTCTGGGCCTGCAGCCTTGCGAGGGTTAACACGTTTAAATGTCTTACTCACCTCGGCTGCAGTGAAGGAGAGACCGCATGTTTTCATTGCAGGCCGTGTCAGCGGCACTGTATTGTCCTCAAAGCGGGCAAAAAGTTATTTAGTCTGCCTGGGAGCAAGACATCCTGGTCCGTGACTGGGCTGGATTTCTTCCTGTAGTCCGTGATTGACTGTAGACCCTGCCACATGCCTCTTGTGTCTGAGCCGTTGAATTGAGATTCTACTTTGTCTCTGTACTGACGCTTAGCTTGTTTAATAGCCTTGCGGAGGGAATAGCTGCACTGTTTGTATTCAGTCATGTCACCAGACACCTTGCCCTGATTAAAAGCAGTGGTTCGCGCTTTCAGTTTCACACGAATGCTGCCATCAATCCACGGTTTCTGGTTAGGGAATGTTTTAATCGTTGCTATATTCTAATGAACTCGCACACCGAATCAGCGTATTCGTCAATGTTGTTGTCTGACGCAATACGAAACATCTCCCAGTCCACGTGATGGAAGCAGTCTTGGAGTGTGGAGTCAGCTTGGTCGGACCAGCGTTGGACAGACCTCAGCGTGGGAGCTTCTTGTTTTAGTTTCTGTCTGTAGGCAGGGATCAACAAAATGGAGTCGTGGTCAGCTTTTCCGAAAGGGGGGCGGGGCAGGGCCTTATATGCGTCGCGGAAGTTAGAGTAACAATGATCCAAGGTCTTTCCACCCCTGGTTGCGCAATCGATATGCTGATAAAATTTAGGGAGTCTTGTTTTCAGATTAGCCTTGTTAAAATCCCCAGCTACAATGAATGCAGCCTCCGGATAAATCGTTTCCAGTTTGCAGAGAGTTAAATAAAGTTCGTTCAGAGCCATCGATGTGTCTGCTTGGGGGATATATACGGCTGTGATTATAATCGAAGAGAATTCTCTTGGTAGATAATGCGGTCTACATTTGATTGTGAGGAATTCTAAATCAGGTGAACAGAAGGATTTGAGTTCCTGTATGTTTCTTTCATCACACCATGTCACGTTAGTCATAAGGCATACCCCCGCCCCTCTTCTTACCAGAAAGATGTTTGTCTCTGTCGGTGCGATGCGTGGAGAAACCCGTTGGCTGCACCACCTCGGATAGCGTCGTTCCAGTGAGCCATGTTTCCGTGAAGCATAGAACGTTACAGTCTCTGATGTCCCTCTGGAATGCTACCCTTGCTCGGATTTCATCAACCTTGTTGTCAAGAGACTGGACATTGGCAAGAAGAATGCTAGGGAGTGGTGCACGGTGTGCCCGTCTCCGGAGTCTGACCAGAAGACCGCCTCGTTTCCCTCTTTTTCGGAGTCGTTTTTTTGGGTCGCTGCATGGAATCCACTCCGCTGTCCTGTTTGTAAGGCAGAACACAGGATCCGCGTCGCGAAAAACATATTCTTGGTCGTACTGATGGTGAGTTGACGCTGATCTTATATTCAGTAGTTCTTCTCGACTGTATGTAATGAAACCTAAGATGACCTGGGGTACTAATGTAAGAAATAACACGTAAAAAAACAAAAAACTGCATAGTTTCCTAGGAACGCGAAGCGAGGCGGCCATCTCTGTCGGCGCCGGAAGTCACAACCCATATTTATGCTTATTTATTTTATCTTGTGTCCTTTAACCATTTGTACATTGCTAAAACACTGTATATATATATAATATGACATTTGTAATGTCTTTACTGTTTTGAAACTTCTGTATGTGTAATGTTTACTGTTAATTTTTGTTGTTTTTCACTTTATATATTCACTTTGTATGTTGTCTACCTCACTTGCTTTGTCAATGTTAACACATGTTTCCCATGTCAATAAAGCCCTTGAATTTAATTGAATTGAATTGAGAGAGAGAGAGAGAGAGAGAGAAATAAATATCATGGGGGAAAACCTCACAAGGCCTCTCAGAGGGAGTAGCCAATGAATGGCTGTAATTCCAATGTGCATTACTTCATTAGAGAGATTATGATTTTGGGAAGCAGATGAACTGGAATTGAACTGTTGTGAGCTCCTCCTGGGGCTGGGGTTTTAGATACAGCATTCCCTCTGATCTCTACAACTGCTTCTGACTGACTTAAACACCCCCCCCACCCGCCAAGCTGGGTATATAGGATTACCCATTTGCCAACTCCACTCCCTGTGGCTCTGCGGTCTCCATTCCCTCCTCATCTCCATTCACATCAACAATACCAAACTGATCTGGCCACCTTCTATAAATCAATGCTTTCAGTTAATTGATGACATGTTGTCTCTTTTAATAAGGTTTAGTGGGAGGCAAGGAGAGAGCTTGTAAGCAAGTATTTCATCGTACTGTTTACACCTGCTGTATCCTGTGCTCGTCACAAATACTCTTTGATTTGATTTTGAAAGGGAATGTTTAGTATTTGCGGATCTATGCTGAGATAGGGAAATGACCATAACTAGTAACCAGTAATCTGACTAAAGGCATTATGGTGGAAGCACTTTGCTATCACCAGCTCAATAAAGCTCAACATTGGGAGCAGCAAGCAGTGAATTACTTTTCCTTTTCTCTTCTTCATTCTTCTCTTTTCTCTAGCTCCTGTGCCTTATAAGGATGTGATTTCATTTGTTTTATATCTTAGTGGGAGGTTACGTCCCAGGATGCACGATTTTAACACTTGCCTCTTCATTAGTCTTGATGATAAAGCGCTGCTAGTTTTGGTTTTAGTATGCTGCTGTCTGCAGAACCTCAGCCACTAAAGTTGATTTGAGAGAGTGTTTCTGAGTGAGTTATCTCGACTGAGTGACTCTGTTTGACGAGGGGTTTATTTATGCAGGGGAGTTTGTTTGCTTTTTAATATTAAACACCAAAACAGACTTACCTCCCCTGCAGTTAAAACCGTTTCAATATCAGTGTCTCCCACACACCACAACATATCTGTCCCCTCCCCGCTATCCGAGGCGTCTTCAGAGAGACGCTTTTCTGGAGAGACACAGACACACTCGACTGGACTGACTCCAGACAGTAGCAATGTGAAATCTGTACTCAATAAACCCACAGACTATCCACGCAGCCCAAACACACTCGGCTGGTGTGCTGTCCTCCGTTCTGAAGTTCTGCCCTTTTCTTCTCTGAGTAACGGACCCGCAGCGTGAAGTTCTCGGCTGTTGCCAGCATGGAAACGTTAACAGATGATTAGTCACAGTGTTCCATCTGGTTCTGGACGTGCGGTTTTGACAGTTAAGGCAAAACTGGAAAATGATAGGCATTAAAGCATAAACGATGAAGTTAAGCTGTTTAGGGGATTGGTGTGTCACGCATCTATAATATATCATGATTCTGTACCAACGAATCATTCTTGTAGATATTGTTTATGCTTCCACGGCTTTTCACTGAAAATGCATTTCCTTGTGAGAGAAAATAAATGAAATCTCAATCTAAAAAACATGATATATCACACCTTATCAGTATGATAAGTGTATGAAAACAACACGAGAGCCAAACACACCCGAAAATGACTCATTAGGATTTCATTAGCCTCTGGCATACAGACAACACCATGCCAAAAAAAAAATATATATATATATATATATATATATATATATATATATTAGAATAAATGTTTGCTTGCGACAACTTCTGCTGTGGCATTGATGAATACTAAATGCATATATCCCAACAATAATAAAGATCCCAGCAGGTGATTGCACCCCCAGAATAACCAATGTCTCTCACCAGCGCCATTGCATTACCTGTGTCAATGGCCTTCTGAGTCACAGCAAGAGGTGAGATTATGTTGTGTCTACAGGAACAAGATTGCATTATAACTGCAATTGTTGTGATAGCTGAATATTGCTCTAAGAATATAGCCTCTCTCTCCTACTGTGAAAAACCGTAATATTGAGCAGGCAGAATCCAGCCCTAGACCAGTGAGAGGACAGGGAGGGAATCGTTCTTCGTGTGGACACAGCAGCTGCAGTCAGGATACAGAATACACAGACCAGATCTGCAATGGGAATATCAACAATGTCAACACAGGAGAGAAAGAGAGACCAAGAGAGAGAAGATGGAAGGACAGACAAACAGACAGACAGACATGGAGGTGGGGGCAAGATACAAAGTGAGGTGGAACATTAACAACAGTATTGCTCAAAAAAACTACTGGATTCATAGGCCTGCGCTTCCAAGGGCTACTGAAAGTCAGGAAGATATTGGCTGTGGCCAGTGAGATTTGAACTAGATAATAAAGACAGGAAACAAGCACAGCATATTAATCACACATCAACAATCAGGAACATTGTTCTCTAATTGCACTCCATCTAATAGAGTCACCTTCCATTTAAACTGATATTAACTGTTAAAACAACCAATCTACTGGACAACCAGATTTGGACCAGATAATGACTGTAACATTGACCAAGACTACGAGCAAGAACATAATCCCAACATGACTTTAATAAAACACGAAGGCTTGTTGACGCTCAATACGCTTTCCTTTGAAATAGTGACCACAAAAGGATCTCCCATGTTGAAGATGCACGTGAAGACAACAGCGACTATGCTGTTCCATAGTAGAGGAACTCCCCTCCGCAATAATAATGATGTGCTCCTAAAGCTACTATATGCAGCTGTCAGACATGAGTTGTATCAGCCTGTAGCAGAGGGGTAGTAGACGTAGGCTGTTCCTCTGTCTCAGGCTGGGTCAGATTATTAGCTGTATAAACTAAACACACACGTAGACTCACGCATCATAAATGGACAGCCACAACGACCATTGTTATGACCGTATCTAAATGGTTGGGCCCAGCTCATAACAGTGGATGTCTCATAACCTCTTCAAAATGCCCTGGATATCTCCTGAACGTGTGGCAGGCTGAAAAACAAGTGTAGTACCTAATGACTGCCGGTTCCTCTCTTTCGCTCTCCCTCTCTCTCTGAATCCCTCCATCACATTCAGGCTGTAGTTTGTGTCTGGCTAAACAAATGCCCTGAACTTGAGGTATTCAGTCCAGCCGTCAGTCAGTAAGGGTACAATTGACGAAAGCTAAAAATAAAACCACTTCATGCGTTATTTTTTTATTAATTTTTTTTACAAAAGAGGAATCGATTCCTTTCTGCCTCTCCTTCCCTGCCTAGGTCTCCAGCTAATCAGAGTGACATGGACAATCAACCATTGTGCACAATGGATTAGTAACATTTTAATGCACTTAGCCTGTCACTTGTCATGTTGATCGTTTAAGCCCCACAGCCTCAGCCTTCCATACCAATCACGTCTCAAAGCCCAGTGCACCCATTGCAGGGAACTGTAGAGGCAGTTTGGCTGTCTGACAGATGTCAGGAAGTACAACAGGGGCAGAGAAAAATGGCAGATGCTAATGGCGTCAATCAACCCAGCAGGTGAAAAGATTGAACCACACCACCTACACAGTACACACACACAGCAACACACCTATCAGCAGGCCATCACGCAGTTGTCCCACACTGACATTGAGCTAACCCTCACTCTCTCACCTCTTAGATGTGACAGTCAGCGAGGGTACGTCACAGCAGGGTTGGATCGGGGGTAAATGTTGTCTTTGATCCTGTTTGACTAAAGGCCACACACGGCAATCTGATGAAACACAGAGACATCAGGAAGCACAGCAGTCAGAAGCACCCTGCACATCCAGAGCTGCTATCCCACTTATTCATGTCTATCCTCTACCATCTAGTGGAGTAGCATGGTACAGCAGGGGCAGGGAGGGAGAGGGACAGGGTACAATAACACTGGCTGACCTCTCATTGAAATAAACAGCTAATATTAACAGTAGTAGTGTAGGAGCTTGACTGAGCAGCAGCACACCACGGGAACTAGAGTCTGTCTGTCTGTCTGTCTGTCTGTCTGTCATTATCAGGGATTTGTTTGTTTCACGTGCACAAGTTTGTGCCACGTTCATTAGCTCTGTGATTGCATACAGGGAACCACACAGGGAACCACAGCATACAGGGAACCACACAGGGAACCACAGAGGGAACCACAGCATACAGGGAACCACACAGGGAACCACAGCATACAGGGAACCACACAGGACTTTCAGTGGTTGATCAGTAAGATGACTGACAATGAACAAAACATTGAACAATCAGGAACCCTAAATCTGAGGGGATAAGACTTCAAACAAGAGGTTAATTAAGTCCATTAATGTAAATAAAGAATAGAGCAATACTCAACCTAATAAAGAGCTATATGCTTATGTAGTATGAGGGTTCCACTAGTAGGCTAGTCCACTAGAGGAGATGCTGTTCTCACCACCAGGGGGAGCAGTGATCAAACAGAAACACGTCAACACTGATATGACTGGCTGGTTGTTGACCTAATTCTCAACTCATACAGATAGATACTTTTCATATGTTATCCTTATCCCCAGCAAAAGTTTTGAGGGCAAATTCACAATGTCATGGGTGGGAAAGCGTGTGTGTGTGTGTGTGTGTGTGTGTGTGTGTGTGTGTGTGTGTGTGTGTGTGTAGTGACAGCAGAAGTGCTTGGCCATGTAGCAAGCTACCACTGTCTGCCTCTACAGTGAAATCCACTTTGAGGGAGTGCGTGCCTCTGCCCCCCCCATCGTCTCCTACTCTCCACATAGAAGCACCACCCTACAGCTCTGACTGAGACATTCTGACTGGGAGAGCCACATCACAGAGAGGAAACGGTGTCCGTCCGTCTGTCTGGTTTATCCATTGATCTGTTAGTCTTTTTCTCTCCAGGTGAGGATGTGTCCTCCTCCTACAACAGCCTGTGTAAGCCTGGCCTTTCAGTTGACTCAGTGGCCAATGCCCACTCCAATTATACATTTTGCGTGTGCATGTGTATGTGCATGTGCATTTGCGTGTGTGCATGTGCGTGTGTGTGCGTGTGCGTGTGTGTGTGTGTGTGATTGATGAGTTCATTCTTAGTTTACGTCCTGTACCTTGAATACCTTCAACTCCAACTTCATTCGGAAGACCGAGAACGTTGCGGCTATCATAAAACGCACAAGCGTTTGACTTTTTCAGGGGATCAAAATGTTACCCATGAATCAAATTCACAACTTGAAATTACAGTGACATCAGCAACACATCTTTATTTAGAGGCAGAGTAATTTCAATCTGAAAGGCCACTTGACTTGACTCATGTCTCACAACCTACACACACACAAACAAGCACTCACACTGGCACACATGCACCCACTCACACAAGCAAGTGACCTCGTCCAGCTTTACATACAGACTTAGAGTGATGGGAATACCTCTCTTAGGAGAGGAAAATGAATATCCCAAAGAGACCCATCACACCTCAGCAAGGTCAGACTCAGCTACAGCGGCCAGAGATACTTTCATGAAATCTGAAGTTGGGTGCTGGAGCAAGGTGAGTCGGATCAATTCTTACCTTTGCAATGTTCTCTCTCTCTCTGGTCAATGTTATTTGTTCTGTTGGCAATTGTGCTGTATGGATTGTAATTTATGTCTGGGATGTTTGGAAAAATATACAGCTGGAAAAACAGACGTATAGAGAACCTGGGAGGAACTGAAAACGATGCCTGTTTGTCCTGAATATTGAGCAGTGAAAGTGACAACCACAACCCCCTCCCCCTTCCTGTGTGTCATAAGGCCCAGGCTTTACCTTGGGTCGGCACTCCCCGTTCCCCACAGCTCTAAATTACTGCCCCCCACCCCCATCCTCCCACCTCCACTTCCAGGGCAGTGGGAAAACCCAAGGCTCGTCTTAGCTGGCAGAAGCTGACTGTGAGTAATGCTTTAAAACATAAAGCACTTACCTGGGCCAGTAAGCACAGCCAGGAGAGAGATGAGCCAGCCATCCCAGAGGAAAGCCAGGACGATAGGGAGAGAGAGTATCCACAGGTCCAGAGGCAACACCATGGAAGAGAGCGGGAGGGAGAGAGAGTTTAGTTGCTATGCCAGAGTAAAGGATGTGTATTTATGTCCTGTCTGAGTGTGAGGGTGTGAAAAGGTGTTATGTCAAGGTAATATCACAGTGAAGAGGTTGCAATCCTTTTCTCTGTTTTTAAATCCTTACAGGAACGTTCTGGGTCTGCTGCTGGTGAACAAGGACATCATGCTGTTCCCTGAGTAACCCTACTGTGAAAGAACAATCCCAGTTCCACTTATGGAGCACTGGGCTGGCTGACTGGGCCAGCTGGCTGGGGGGACCAAGTTTAAGAGGATGTGGGAGCATTGATTCACACAAAATGTATTATTTGCAAGGCAATGTCCCATTGAAAAAGAGGGGCAGAAGTGTTCTTTAAAAACATATTGTTCTTTAAAGACCAGAACAGATGGTCATAGCACACACACACACACACACACACACACACACACACACACACACACACACACACACACACACACACACACACACACACACGGTATTTCAGTTGGACTCCATTGCAGAGCTGTGAGGTGTGGACAGAGAGACAATGATTTTAGATGAAGAAGAAACGCTCCCATTGTCTCTGTTTAATTGCCTCTCCTACTTTAATAGGAGCCATCGATCACTTCAATACATCTCCACCGCCAACACCTTCCTGTCAATCCCTCGTTCATCCCGTACACGCCTCAACCTGCCAGCTCCATCCCTCTCTGCTTCTCCTTCAATCTTCTCTGTCTCCATTCATCCCTCGATCTAAGGGTCTCATAGACACCCATATGTATTGCTGAGCCCATGTCAATCTGCACCCAACACACTCTCTCCCTCTCTCTGTTTATCTTTCATTTCCAAGATAATCAATGCTGTCCCATCTATCAACAGGTTGGCTGAGTTAGGGGGAGAGGGAGTTAGATGACAGGTTAGTCTTTTAAAGAGTCAGCACATTCACTATGTTGTCACAGTGTTGATCAGCATTCAATCCACAGCAGCCACAACCTCAGAGATCAGCTAACTCCTACTGCACATATTTAGTGTGGACAGGACTTCAGGGCCTTTCAAATCAAATCATTGCAATATGCCACAACATCTGATATTCACTGGTTCATCAACAAACCTCTTGACAACTGAATATTCCAATCCCAATCAGATGGTTATAAGAGAGAACTATATTTTATCATACAGAATAATGGACCATCCTTAGCAGGCTGAGAGGTCAATAACCATACAGCTGTCCTTGTGGCTCAGTCTCAATAGTCTATTCTTCCATGCACAGTGTCCATTTGGTTCAGTTAGGACAACAGTGACAAATCATTTAAAGAGTCCAGACAACACGCATGTTAACGTGTGATAGATTCTCTACAACAACAGTGGAGGTTAACAGAGATGACAAGGCTTGGCAACAAGGGCCTGACAGGCCATCCACCAGAATAAACCATGATCAATAAGGCCGTGAAAAGGACCATTTCTTTAACAAGAAGCTGCTGAATAAAACTCAGCCTAATAAAAGCAGGGGGACATAGCAGCATAAATAGTGTGGTTATGGCAGCACTTAAGGGGTTGCTTGGGGACTGGAGCTTGACCTCGGTCTCCTCTACTTCAGCTGAGGTTCTGGCCACAGCTGCTATCAGACAGCCAGACGACTTCTCAGATGAAGCAGTGTGTATAAGACGGTAAGGGCAGTTCCCCCCCATCTCTCCTATCTCATCCTCCTCCATAGGGTGAAGCTTATAAAAGACAAGGATCCAACCGTCGTTAACCTTGAGTGTCTGATTAGATGGCTCTTATCTCTAACCCTGTCCCTCCTCTCCAGCCTCTCGTCTATGTAAGGCATATTACTGGCTTCCGCATTCAGACCTCTTTTCAGAATTTGTGTTCGCCATCCCCCGTCTACCGAGACGTCCGATAAGAGAAAAGCACACATTTTCCATTAGGTTCTACATGTTCTGCTGAAGAGGACAACTCCCACCTGAGTACAGCAGGAGTCAATCTGACTCAAATGTGTGTAACAAAAAAAACACTGAGACAAATCCAAGTACTGATCCATGTTGATGACATGACATTTCTTCTAACAAAATTGCTTTGCTCAAATATAACGGTCCTGCTGATGAACAGAAGGTCGGCCCGGAAAGAAAATGGGAGCGTTGGGGAGATGAAGGCCTAATCTTCTATGCCTGTCATCATCATCTCTGTAGAATCAAATCAAGTGTAGACTTTAATATGAAATGCTTACGAGCCCTTTCCCAACAATACAGTTAAAAAGTATGAAAATTAGCAAATAGATAAAAAGAAAATAGTAGCACAATAAAATAACCATAACGAGGCTATATGCAGGCTATATACAAGGAGTACTGGTACAGAGTCAGTGTACTGGGGGACGAGGTAGTTGGGGTGATTTAATGAGGTAATATGTAATTGAGGTAATGAAGGGCCCATTCTGCATTTAGGGAGAACATGGCTGGTAAGCTAGAAAGAAAGTGGCACATTACAGGGCTTTACACAGCTGTAGAAGCAGCAGGTTTAAAAGCATTAGTATCATCTCAAAACCTGGTGTTATCTGTTTCCACACTTAACATGCTAAATCACATTTAGGCCACGATGAAGCTGCGATATGTCTGTCCTATTGTGGAGACAAATAAAAGGGATTTTCATGTCTGCTCCCCAGAATGTGACAGCCTGCTCTGAGCAAGTGGAGAATCTACGATAACAGACCATTTTCAACAGTGCTACTTTAGTTAAAGAATTTAAGTTAAAGCATTTTTTCCTGCATAAGGGCCTAAACTATCACACATCTTTGCTCTTTCACAGGCAACATCCATGACTTTCAACTTGCTCTGTCAAACCTTTAAAAAGAGAGAGGATGAAAGGAGAGCGGAATGAGGGGGAAAGGGGGATGAGAGTGAGTGATGGATGAGAGGGATGAGGGGGATGAGAGGGAGAGGGGGATGAGAGGGAGTGAGGGATGAGGGAGAGTGGGGATGAGAGGGAGAGAGTTATGAGAGGGATGAGAGGTATGAGGGAGAGAGAGATATGAGGGATATGAGAGGGAAAGAGGTATGAGAGGGAATGAGGGATGAGAGGTATGAGGGAGAGGGTGATGAGAGGGAGAGAGGTATGAGAGGGAATGATGGATGAGAGGTATGAGGGAGAGGGTGATGAAAGGGATGAGAGGTATGAGGAAGAGAGAGGGATGAGAGGTATGAGAGGGAGAGAGGTATGAGAGGGAATGAGGGATGAGAGGTATGAGGGAGAGGGTGATGAGAGGGAGAGAGGTATGAGAGGGAATGAGGGATGAGAGGTGATGAGGGAGAGGGTGATGAGAGGGGGAGAGAGGTATGAGAGATGGAATGAGGGATGAGAGGAGAGAGATGAGAGATGAGGGAGAGGGTGATGAGAGGGATGAGAGGATGGAGAGGGGGATGAGAGGGAGAGGGGGTGAGAGGGGATGAGAGGGAGAGGGGGATGAGAGAGATGAGAGATGAGAGGGAGAGGGTGATGAGAGGGAGGGAGTGATGAGAGGTATGAGAGGGAGAGAGGGATGACAGGGAGTGGGGGATGAGAGGGAGAGAGGTATGAGAGGGAGAGGAGATGAGAGGGATGAGAGGGAGTGAGGGATGAGGGGGAGGGAGATGGGATGAGAGGGAGTGAGGGAGAGAGGGATGAGAGGGAGTGTGGGAGAGTGGGATGAGAGGGAGTGAGGGATGAGAGGGAAATAGGTATGAAAGGGAGAGAGAGATGAGAGGGAGAGAAGATGAGAGGGAGTGAGGGATGAGAGTTATGAGAGGGAGAGGGGGATGAGAGGGAGTGAGGGAGGGATGAGAGGGAGCGGGGGTGAGAGGAGAGGGGAGGGTGAGGGGTGAGAGGAGGGGGGTGAGAGGGAGAGGGGGTGAGAGGTAGAGGGGGTGAGAGGGAGAGGGGGTGAGAGGGAGAGAGGTAGAGGGGGTGAGAGGGGGGGAGGGAGCGGGGGTGAGAGGGAGGGGTGAGAGTAATATTAATCTCCACAAGAACACTATTTATGAAAGTATAAACACTTTAAATGCTCTGAAAGTGTCAACTTCACAGTTTGTAGATTAGCAAACATAAACCTCCCAACGTCTCTACCATGGTGAGTTTCCCACACACAGCCCTTCCCTTGAACACTGTCACTTCACTTCCTGTCACTCATCTGATTCAGAGAGACATTCAAGGCTGTTGATCCAGGACACATTTTCTCCAAAACACACCCACACTAAAATCTCAATAGACAACTCTGTGGCCAATCACTCCAAACAAGGTCTCACCATAACAACTGCATCGGAAGCCAACTTGATAGCAATGGCGTTACCATGCTGAAGAGAACAGATCAACTTGAACTCTGCTTGCTCTACTCAAGCCTACTCCAAAAGTATCATCATTTGTCTCTTATGAACAGTCTGGAGAGAAATCTCATCTGATTCATTTTGTACTGGCATAGACAAGTGAAATACTGTACGGATATAACTGTTCAATAATGCCAGCCTTTTAAATGAATTTTAAATGAATTCAAGCTAATCCAATACCTCACAAAGTCATGAATGGACTCTGCTTAATCAAATGATCCGTGTCCAGTGTGTAAGTGTTCAATCAGGCAGAACTAAATGTCCCTGGTCATGAGCCCTCTCTCTTCGTATTGAGACTTGTCTATACAGTACTGTATGCTCAACTCTCCTCGGCTCTCCAGTCTCCACTGAACAGCAGCAGGCAGGCTGAGATGATAGTATGATAAAGTGTGATTAGGATGTTTGTGATCTAGGTTGTCTCTGTTACTCAGGGCCATTCTCCAGTGTCAGACTGAAATAACATTGTAATCCCTCTCTCTAATGGTGTGACGGAGGGGAAGGAGACTGATGATGGGGAATGGAAAAAACATCCCACTCCTCATTCTCCACTCAAACACTATTCTAAAGTCTAATCTGTCTCACTGGGGTCTATAGCCTAGCGGTTAGAGCATTGGGCCAGTAACAAAGGTTGTTGGTTCGAATACCCGAGCAGATATGGTGAAAAATCTGTCAATGTGCCCTTGAGCAAGGCACTTAACCCTAATTTGCTACAGGGGCACCGTACTACTATGATTGACTATGTAAAACACCACCATTCACTGCAGCTATCCAGTTTGTGACAATAAAACATTTAAAAAATGTACGGTCCATTATAAGACAGCATACTCGTCTGCTGGTGTGAGAGCCGAGGCTTAAACATCCTTTACAGTCAACTGGCATTCTGGAAAATCACAGGAACTTATCCTGCAATACATCTCCTCAGTTTCATTTGACACCCTATAAAATGGTCAGCCATGACCTGGGTGCTGCCCCAAGGCCTTCTCAGCTGACACTGAGTTAAACATGCTTTACATGGGACGTTTTCTATCTCAGCTCGCCATGCCAACGGACTACACGGTGAAGACAGGCATGAAATGAAACAACTCACTTGCAATAAATATGTGAATATATTACTAAAAGGCTTCCGGAAAATATCCATTTCATATCAAAATGACAGCGAGGGGAAAGCACACAGAATGTGATGACAGAGTGGAGTGTAGGAGTAGCAGGCTAAGTGGAGTAGCAGGCTAAGTGGAGTATCAGGCTAAGTGGAGTAGCAGGCTAAGTGGAGTATCAGGCTAAGTGGAGTACCAGGCTAAGTGGAGTAGCAGGCTAAGTGGAGTATCAGGCTAAGTGGAGTACCAGGCTAAGTGGAGTAGCAGGCTAAGTGGAGTATCAGGCTAAGTGGAGTAGTAGGCTAAGTGGAGTATCAGGCTAAGTGGAGTAGTAGGCTAAGTGGGGTAGTAGGCTAAGTGGAGTAGCAGGCTAAGTGGAGTAGCAGGCTAAGTGGAGTAGCAGGCTAAGTGGAGTATCAGACTAAGTGGAGTAGCAGGCTAACAGGCTAAGTGGAGTAGTAGGCTAAGTGGAGTATCAGGCTAAGTGGAGTATCAGGCTAAGTGGAGTACCAGGCTAAGTGGAGTAGCAGGCTAAGTGGAGTATCAGGCTAAGTGGAGTAGTAGGCTAAGTGGAGTATCAGGCTAAGTGGAGTAGTAGGCTAAGTGGGGTAGTAGGCTAAGTGGAGTAGCAGGCTAAGTGGAGTAGCAGGCTAAGTGGAGTAGCAGGCTAAGTGGAGTATCAGACTAAGTGGAGTAGCAGGCTAACAGGCTAAGTGGAGTAGTAGGCTAAGTGGAGTATCAGGCTAAGTGGAGTAGCAGGCTAAGTGGAGTATCAGGCTAAGTGGAGTACCAGGCTAAGTGGAGTACCAGGCTAAGTGGAGTATCAGGCTAAGTGGAGTAGTAGGCTAAGTGGGGTAGTAGGCTAAGTGGAGTAGCAGGCTAAGTGGAGTAGCAGGCTAAGTGGAGTATCAGACTAAGTGGAGTAGCAGGCTAAGTGGAGTATCAGGCTAAGTGGAGTAGTAGGCTAAGTGGGGTAGTAGGCTAAGTGGAGTAGCAGGCTAAGTGGAGTATCAGACTAAGTGGAGTAGCAGGCTAACAGGCTAAGTGGAGTAGTAGGCTAAGTGGAGTATCAGGCTAAGTGGGAGTAGCAGGCTAAGTGGAGTATCAGGCTAAGTGGAGTACCAGGCTAAGTGGAGTACCAGGCTAAGTGGAGTATCAGGCTAAGTGGAGTAGTAGGCTAAGTGGGGTAGTAGGCTAAGTGGAGTAGCAGGCTAAGTGGAGTAGCAGGCTAAGTGGAGTATCAGGCTAAGTGGAGTAGCAGGCTAAGTGGAGTATCAGGCTAAGTGGAGTATCAGGCTAAGTGGAGTAGCAGGCTAAGTGGAGTAGTCAGGCTAAGTGGAGTAGCAGGCTAACAGGTAAGTAGTAGTAGGCTAAGTGGAGTAGCAGGCTAAGTGGAGTAGCAGGCTAAGTGGAGTATCAGGCTAAGTGGAGTATCAGGCTAAGTGGAGTAGTCAGGCTAAGTGGAGTATCAGGCTAAGTGGAGTAGTAGGCTAAGTGGGTAGTAGGCTAGGCAGGCTAAGTGGAGTAGGCAGGCTAAGTGGAGTAGCAGGCTAAGTGGAGTAGCAGGCTAAGTGGAGTATCAGACTAAGTGGAGTAGCAGGCTAACAGGCTAAGTGGAGTAGTAGGCTAAGTGGAGTATCAGGCTAAGTGGAGTAGCAGGCTAAGTGGAGTATCAGGCTAAGTGGAGTACCAGGCTAAGTGGAGTACCAGGCTAAGTGGAGTATCAGGCTAAGTAGGAGTAGTAGGCTAAGTGGGGTAGTAGGCTAAGTGGAGTAGCAGGCTAAGTGGAGTAGCAGGCTAAGTGGAGTATCAGGCTAAGTGGAGTATCAGGCTAAGTGGAGTATCAGGCTAAGTGGAGTATCAGGCTAAGTGAGTAGTAGTGGAGTAGCAGGCTAAGTGTGTAGAGGTATCAGACTAAGTGGAGTAGCAGGCTAACAGGCTAAGTGGAGTAGTAGGCTAAGTGGAGTATCAGGCTAAGTGGAGTAGCAGGCTAAGTGGAGTATCAGGCTAAGTGGAGTACCAGGCTAAGTGGAGTACCAGGCTAAGTGGAGTATCAGGCTAAGTGGAGTAGTAGGCTAAGTGGGGTAGTAGGCTAAGTGGAGTAGCAGGCTAAGTGGAGTAGCAGGCTAAGTGGAGTATCAGACTAAGTGGAGTAGCAGGCTAAGTGGAGTAGTAGGCTAAGTGGAGTATCAGGCTAAGTGGAGGTAGCAGGCTAAGTGGAGTAGTAGGCTAAGTGGAGTAGCAGGCTAAGTGGAGTAGCAGGCTAAGTGGAGTAGCAGGCTTAGTGGAGTAGTAGGCTAAGTGGAGTAGCAGGCTAAGTGGAGTATCAGGCTAAGTGGAGTATCAGGCATAAGTGGAGTACCAGGCTAAGTGGAGTACCAGGCTAAGTGGAGTAGCAGGCTAAGTGGAGTAGAAGGCTAAGTGAGAGCAGGCTCAGGCTAAGTGGAGTATCAGGCTAAGTGGAGTATCAGGCTAAGTGGAGTAGCAGGCTAAGTGGAGTAGCAGGCTAAGTGGAGTACCAGGCTAAGTGGAGTAGCAGGCTAAGTGGAGTATCAGGCTAAGTGGAGTAGTAGGCTAAGTGGAGTATCAGGCTAAGGTGGAGTAGTAGGCTAAGTGGGGTAGTAGGCTAAGTGGAGTAGCAGGCTAAGTGGAGTAGCAGGCTAAGTGGAGTAGCAGGCTAAGTGGAGTATCAGACTAAGTGGAGTAGCAGGCTAACAGGCTAAGTGGAGTAGTAGGCTAAGTGGAGTATCAGGCTAAGTGGAGTAGCAGGCTAAGTGGAGTATCAGGCTAAGTGGAGTACCAGGCTAAGTGGAGTACCAGGCTAAGTGGAGTATCAGGCTAAGTGGAGTATCAGGCTAAGTAGTAGGCTAAGTGGGGTAGTAGGCTAAGTGGAGTAGCAGGCAGAGTAGCAAGTGGAGTAGCAGGCTAAGTGGAGTATCAGGCTAAGTGGAGTAGCAGGCTAAGTGGAGTATCAGGCTAAGTGGAGTAGTCAGGCTAAGTAGGCTCAGGCTGTGGAGTACCAGGCTAAGTGGAGTAGCAGGCTAAGTGGAGTATCAGGCTAAGTGGAGTAGTAGCAGGTAACAGGCTAAGTGGAGTAGTAGGCTAAGTGGAGTATCAGGCTAAGTGGAGTAGCAGGCTAAGTGGAGTATCAGGCTAAGTGGAGTACCAGGCTAAGTGGAGTACCAGGCTAAGTGGAGTATCAGGCTAAGTGGAGTAGTAGGCTAAGTGGGGTAGTAGGCTAAGTGGAGTAGCAGGCTAAGTGGAGTAGCAGGCTAAGTGGAGTATCAGGCTGGAGTAGTGGAGTAGCAGGCTAAAGTGGAGTATCAGCTGTGGAGTATCAGGCTAAGTGGAGTATCAGGCTAAGTGGAGTATCAGGCTAAGTGGAGTAGCAGGCTAAGTGGAGTAGCAGGCTAAGTGGAGTATCAGGCTAAGTGGGAGTAACAGGCTAAGTGGAGTAGTAGGCTAAGTGGAGTATCAGGCTAAGTGGAGTAGCAGGCTAAGTGGAGTATCAGGCTAAGTGGAGTATCAGGCTGGAGTAGTACCAGGCTAAGTGGAGTATCAGGCTAAGTGGAGTAGTAGGCTAAGTGGAGTAGCAGGCTAAGTGTAGAGGCTAAGTGGAGTAGCAGGCTAAGTGGAGTAGCAGGCTAAGTGGAGTATCAGGCTAAGTGGAGTAGCAGGCTAACAGGCTAAGTGGAGTAGTAGGCTAGGCTAAGTGGAGTATCAGGCTAAGTGGAGTATCAGGCTAAGTGGAGTACCAGGCTAAGTGGAGTAGCAGGCTAAGTGGAGTATCAGGCTAAGTGGAGTAGTAGGCTAAGTGGAGTATCAGGCTAAGTGGAGGCTATCAGGCTAAGGTGGAGTAGCAGGCTAAGTGGAGTAGCAGGCTAAGTGGAGTAGCAGGCTAAGTGGAGTATCAGACTAAGTGGAGTAGCAGGCTAACAGGCTAAGTGGAGTAGCAGGCTAAGTGGAGTATCAGGCTAAGTGGAGTAGCAGGCTAAGTGGAGTATCAGGCTAAGTGGAGTAGCAGGCTAAGTGGAGTATCAGGCTAAGTGGAGTACCAGGCTAAGTGGAGTATCAGGCTAAGTGGAGTATCAGGTAGGTAGGCTAAGTGGGGTAGTAGGCTAAGTGGAGTAGCAGGCTAAGTGGAGTAGCAGGCTAAGTGGAGTATCAGGCTAAGTGGAGTAGCAGGCTAAGTGGAGTATCAGGCTAAGTGGAGTAGTAGGCTAAGTGGGGTAGTAGGCTAAGTGGAGTAGCAGGCTAAGTGGAGTATCAGACTAAGTGGAGTAGCAGGCTAACAGGCTAAGTGGAGTAGTAGGCTAAGTGGAGTATCAGGCTAAGTGGAGTAGCAGGCTAAGTGGAGTATCAGGCTAAGTGGAGTACCAGGCTAAGTGGAGTACCAGGCTAAGTGGAGTATCAGGCTAAGTGGAGTAGTAGGCTAAGTGGGGTAGTAGGCTAAGTGGAGTAGCAGGCTAAGTGGAGTAGCAGGCTAAGTGGAGTATCAGACTAAGTGGAGTAGCAGGCTAAGTGGAGTATCAGGCTAAGTGGAGTAGTAGGCTAAGTGGGGTAGTAGGCTAAGTGGAGTAGCAGGCTAAGTGGAGTATCAGACTAAGTGGAGTAGCAGGCTAACAGGCTAAGTGGAGTAGTAGGCTAAGTGGAGTATCAGGCTAAGTGGAGTATCAGGCTAAGTGTAGCAGGCTAAGTGGAGTATCAGGCTAAGTGGAGTACCAGGCTAAGTGGAGTACCAGGCTAAGTGGAGTATCAGGCTAAGTGGAGTAGTAGGCTAAGTGGGGTAGTAGGCTAAGTGGAGTAGCAGGCTAAGTGGAGTAGCAGGCTAAGTGGAGTATCAGACTAAGTGGAGTAGTAGGCTAAGTGGAGTATCAGGCTAAGTGGAGTATCAGGCTAAGTGGAGTATCAGGCTAAGTGGAGTAGCAGGCTAAGTGGAGTAGTAGGCTAAGTGGAGTAGCAGGCTAAGTGTAGTAGTAGGCTAAGTGGAGTAGTAGGCTAAGTGGAGTAGCAGGCTAAGTGGAGTATCAGGCTAAGTGGAGTATCAGGCTAAGTGGAGTATCAGGCTAAGTGGAGTAGTAGGCTAAGTGGGGTAGTAGGCTAAGTGGAGTAGCAGGCTAAGTGGAGTAGCAGGCTAAGTGGAGTAGCAGGCTAAGTGGAGTATCAGACTAAGTGGAGTAGCAGGCTAACAGGCTAAGTGGAGTAGTAGGCTAAGTGGAGTATCAGGCTAAGTGGAGTATCAGGCTAAGTGGAGTAGCAGGCTAAGTGGAGTATCAGGCTAAGTGGAGTAGTAGGCTAAGTGGGGTAGTAGGCTAAGTGGAGTAGCAGGCTAAGTGGAGTATCAGGCTAAGTGGAGTACCAGGCTAAAGTATCAGGAGTACCAGGCTAAGTGGAGTAGCAGGCTAAGTGGAGTAGCAGGCTAAGTGGAGTATCAGACTAAGTGGAGTAGCAGGCTAACAGGCTAAGTGGAGTAGTAGGCTAAGTGGAGTATCAGGCTAAGTGGAGTATCAGGCTAAGTGGAGTATCAGGCTAAGTGGAGTACCAGGCTAAGTGGAGTACCAGGCTAAGTGGAGTATCAGGCTAAGTGGAGTAGTAGGCTAAGTGGGTAGTAGGCTAAGTGGAGTAGCAGGCTAAGTGGAGTAGCAGGCTAAGTGGAGTAGCAGGCTAAGTGGAGTATCAGGCTAAGTGGAGTAGCAGGCTAAGTGGAGTATCAGGCTAAGTGGGTAGTAGGCTAAGTGGGGTAGTAGGCTAAGTGGAGTAGCAGGTAGCAGGCTAAGTGGAGTATCAGACTAAGTGGAGTAGCAGGCTAACAGGCTAAGTGGAGTAGTAGGCTAAGTGGAGTATCAGGCTAAGTGGAGTAGCAGGCTAAGTGGAGTATCAGGCTAAGTGGAGTACCAGGCTAAGTGGAGTACCAGGCTAAGTGGAGTATCAGGCTAAGTGGAGTAGTAGGCTAAGTGGGGTAGTAGGCTAAGTGGAGTAGCAGGCTAAGTGGAGTAGCAGGCTAAGTGGAGTATCAGACTAAGTGGAGTAGCAGGCTAAGTGGAGTATCAGGCTAAGTGGAGTATCAGACTAAGTGGAGTATCAGGCTAAGTGGAGTAGCAGGCTAAGTGGAGTAGTAGGCTAAGTGGAGTAGCAGGCTAAGTGAGTACCAGGCTAAGTGGAGTAGTAGGCTAAGTGGAGTAGCAGGCTAAGTGGAGTATCAGGCTAAGTATCAGGCTAAGTGGAGTAGGCAGGCTAAGTGGAGTAGTAGGCTAAGTGGAGTAT
Source organism: Oncorhynchus tshawytscha (assembly GCF_018296145.1). Taxonomy (NCBI): domain Eukaryota; kingdom Metazoa; phylum Chordata; class Actinopteri; order Salmoniformes; family Salmonidae; genus Oncorhynchus; species Oncorhynchus tshawytscha. The sequence continues at coordinate 19,923,714 of NC_056455.1, read as the reverse complement.
CAGGCTAAGTGGAGTAGCAGGCTAAGTGGAGTAGTAGGCTACGTGGAGTTGCAGGCTAAGTGGAGTAGCAGGCTAAGTGGAGTAGCAGGCTTAGTGGGAGTAGTGGAGTAGCAGGCTAAGTGGAGTAGCAGGCTAAGTGGAGTATCAGGCTAAGTGGAGTAGCAGCATAAGTGGAGTAGGAGGCTAAGTGGCGTAGTAGGCTAAGTGGAGTAGCAGGCTAAGTGGCGTAGTAGGCTAAGTGGAGCATCAGGCTAAGTGGAGCATCAGGCTAAGTGGATCAGGCAGGCTAAGTGGAGTATCAGGCTAAGTGGAGTATCAGGCTAAGTGGAGTAGCAGGCTAAGTGGAGTAGCAGGCTAAGTGGAGTAGTAGGCTAAGTGGAGTAGCAGGCTAAGTGGAGTAGTAGGCTAAGTGGAGTATCAGGCTAAGTGGAGTAGTCAGGCTAAGTGGAGTAGTAGGCTAAGTAGGCTAAGTGGGGTAGTAGGCTAAGTGGAGTAGCAGGCTAAGTGGAGTAGCAGGCTAAGTGGAGTAGCAGGCTAAGTGGAGTATCAGACTAAGTGGAGTAGCAGGCTAACAGGCTAAGTGGAGTAGTAGGCTAAGTGGAGTATCAGGCTAAGTGGAGTATCAGGCTAAGTGGAGTACCAGGCTAAGTGGAGAGTAGCAGGCTAAGTGGAGTATCAGGCTAAGTGGGAGTAGGCTAGGCTAAGTGGAGTATCAGGCTAAGTGGAGTAGTAGGCTAAGTGGGGGTAGTAGGCTAAGTGGAGTAGCAGGCTAAGTGGAGTAGCAGGCTAAGTGGAGTAGCAGGCTAAGTGGAGTATCAGACTAAGTGGAGTAGCAGGCTAACAGGCTAAGTGGAGTAGTAGGCTAAGTGGAGTATCAGGCTAAGTGGAGTAGCAGGCTAAGTGGAGTATCAGGCTAAGTGGAGTACCAGGCTAAGTGGAGTACCAGGCTAAGTGGAGTATCAGGCTAAGTGGAGTAGTAGGCTAAGTGGGGTAGTAGGCTAAGTGGAGTAGTAGGCTAAGTGGCAGTATCAGGCTAAGTGGAGTAGCAGGCTAAGTGGAGTATCAGACTAAGTGGAGTAGTAGGCTAAGTGGGGTAGTAGGCTAAGTGGAGTAGCAGGCTAAGTGGAGTATCAGACTAAGGGGAGTAGCAGGCTAACAGGCTAAGTGGAGTAGTAGGCTAAGTGGAGTATCAGGCTAAGTGGAGTAGCAGGCTAAGTGGAGTATCAGGCTAAGTGGAGTACCAGGCTAAGTGGAGTACCAGGCTAAGTGGAGTAGTAGGCTAAGTGGGGTAGTAGGCTAAGTGGAGTAGCAGGCTAAGTGGAGTAGCAGGCTAAGTGGAGTATCAGGCTAAGTGGAGTAGCAGGCTAAGTGGAGTATCAGGCTAAGTGGAGTATCAGGCTAAGTGGAGTATCAGGCTAAGTGGAGTATCAGGCTAAGTGGAGTAGCAGGCTAAGTGGAGTAGGCAGGCTAGCAGGTGGAGTAGCAGGCTAAGTGGAGTATCAGGCTAAGTGGAGTAGCAGGCTAAGTGGAGTAGTAGGCTAAGTGGAGTAGCAGGCTAAGTGGAGTAGCAGGCTAAGTGAGAGTAGCAGGCTTAGTGGAGTAGCAGGCTAAGTGGAGTAGCAGGCTAAGTGGAGTATCAGGCTAAGTGGAGTAGCAGCATAAGTGGAGTAGGAGGCTAAGTGGAGTAGCAGGCTAAGTGGAGTAGCAGGCTAAGTGGCGTAGTAGGCTAAGTGGAGCATCAGGCTAAGTGGAGCATCAGGCTAAGTGGAGTATCAGGCTAAGTGGAGTAGCAGGCTAAGTGGAGTAGCAGGCTAAGTGGAGTAGTAGGCTAAGTGGAGTAGCAGGCTAAGTGTAGTAGTAGGCTAAGTGGAGTATCAGGCTAAGTGGAGTAGTAGGCTAAGTGGGGTAGTAGGCTAAGTGGAGTAGCAGGCTAAGTGGAGTAGCAGGCTAAGTGGAGTAGCAGGCTAAGTGGAGTATCAGACTAAGTGGAGTAGCAGGCTAACAGGCTAAGTGGAGTAGTAGGCTAAGTGGAGTATCAGGCTAAGTGGAGTATCAGGCTAAGTGGAGTACCAGGCTAAGTGGAGTAGCAGGCTAAGTGGAGTATCAGGCTAAGTGGAGTAGTAGGCTAAGTGAGTATCAGGCTAAGTGGAGTAGTAGGCTAAGTGGGGTAGTAGTAGGCTAAGTGGAGTAGTAGGCAGGCTAAGTGGAGTAGCAGGCTAAGTGGAGTAGCAGGCTAAGTGGAGTAGCAGGCTAAGTGGAGTATCAGGCTAAGTGGAGTAGCAGGCTAACAGGCTAAGTGGAGTAGTAGGCTAAGTGGAGTATCAGGCTAAGTGGAGTATCAGGCTAAGTGGAGTATCAGGCTAAGTGGAGTACCAGGCTAAGTGGAGTACCAGGCTAAGTGGAGTATCAGGCTAAGTGGAGTAGTAGGCTAAGTGGGGTAGTAGGCTAAGTGGAGTAGCAGGCTAAGTGGAGTAGCAGGCTAAGTGGAGTATCAGGCTAAGTGGAGTAGCAGGCTAAGTGGAGTATCAGGCTAAGTGGAGTAGTAGGCTAAGTGGGGTAGTAGGCTAAGTGGAGTAGCAGGCTAAGTGGAGTATCAGACTAAGTGGAGTAGCAGGCTAAGTGGAGTAGTAGGCTAAGTGGAGTATCAGGCTAAGTGGAGTAGCAGGCTAAGTGGAGTATCAGGCTAAGTGGAGTACCAGGCTAAGTGGAGTACCAGGCTAAGTGGAGTATCAGGCTAAGTGGAGTAGTAGGCTAAGTGGGGTAGTAGGCTAAGTGGAGTAGCAGGCTAAGTGGAGTAGCAGGCTAAGTGGAGTATCAGACTAAGTGGAGTAGCAGGCTAAGTGGAGTATCAGGCTAAGTGGAGTATCAGACTAAGTGGAGTAGCAGGCTAACAGGCTAAGTGGAGTAGTAGGCTAAGTGGAGTAGCAGGCTAAGTGTAGTAGTAGGCTAAGTGGAGTAGTAGGCTAAGTGGAGTAGCAGGCTAAGTGGAGTATCAGGCTAAGTGGAGTAGCAGGCTAAGTGGAGTAGTAGGCTAAGTGGAGTTGCAGGCTAAGTGGAGTAGCAGGCTAAGTGGAGTAGCAGGCTTAGTGGAGTAGTAGGCTAAGTGGAGTAGCAGGCTAAGTGGAGTATCAGGCTAAGTGGAGGCAGGCTAAGTGGAGTAGGAGGCTAAGTGGCGTAGTAGGCTAAGTGGAGTAGCAGGCTAAGTGGAGTATCAGGCTAAGTGGAGCATCAGGCTAAGTGGAGCATCAGGCTAAGTGGAGTATCAGGCTAAGTGGAGTATCAGGCTAAGTGGGTAGCAGGCTAAGTGGCAGTAGCAGGCTAAGTGGAGTAGCAGGCTAAGTGGAGTAGTAGGCTAAGTGGAGTAGCAGGCTAAGTGGAGTATCAGGCTAAGTGGAGTAGCAGGCTAAGTGGAGTATCAGGCTAAGTGGAGTAGCAGGCTAAGTGGAGTAGTAGGCTAAGTGGAGTATCAGGCTAAGTGGAGTAGTAGGCTAAGTGGAGTAGTAGGCTAAGTGGAGTAGCAGGCTAAGTGGAGTATCAGGCTAAGTGGAGTAGCAGGCTAAGTGGAGTAGTAGGCTACGTGGAGTTGCAGGCTAAGTGGAGTAGCAGGCTAAGTGGAGTAGCAGGCTTAGTGGAGTAGTAGGCTAAGTGGAGTAGCAGGCTAAGTGGAGTATCAGGCTAAGTGGAGTAGCAGCATAAGTGGAGTAGGAGGCTAAGTGGCGTAGTATGCTAAGTGGAGTAGCAGGCTAAGTGGCGTAGTAGGCTAAGTGGAGCATCAGGCTAAGTGGAGCATCAGGCTAAGTGGAGTATCAGGCTAAGTGGAGTATCAGGCTAAGTGGAGTAGCAGGCTAAGTGGAGTAGCAGGCTAAGTGGAGTAGTAGGCTAAGTGGAGTAGCAGGCTAAGTGTAGTAGTAGGCTAAGTGGAGTAGCAGGCTAAGTGGAGTAGCAGGCTAAGTGGAGTAGCAGGCTAAGTGGAGTAGTAGGCTAAGTGGAGTATCAGGCTAAGTGGAGTAGCAGGCTAAGTGGACTAGTAGGCTAAGTGGAGTTGCAGGCTACGTGGAGTTGCAGGCTAAGTGGAGTAGCAGCCTAAGGGGAGTAGTAGGCTAAGTGGAGTAGTTGGCTACGTGGAATATCAGGCTAAGTACATACAGTGCAGTGGATCAGTGTGTTGGAGGAAGCAGAATGATGTTAAGAGGATCCTGTAACAATAACGAATGGTTTTCCCCATCCCTAATTTGGTCAAAACAATAACAAATTGTTTTCCCCATCCCTGATTGGGTAAAAAGCTGAGGGCATGGGATGGAGAAATGTAACCACTCTTGTATTCATAGACAGAGCTATGGATGCAAGGACTGACCATCTATGATATAAATATTTTAGTTTTAACCATGTTTTGAAGCTATAGTGTTTGTTTACATTTACTCTGTTTACAAACATTGGAATGAAACAAGGTTATATTTTGGGTTCTGATGGGGTACGACAGTAGAACTAAGCTCATGAGGCATTTATAAGTTATATTCTTCAAGAATCTATTGGTACATATCATTCATTCAGAAGTCCAAAGCAACTGCAGTTGACCCTTTAAGCCACGTGTCAAACTCATTCCACTGAGGGCAAAGTGTCTGGGGGTTTTCGCTCCTCCCTTCTACTTGATAGATGAATTAGGGGTGTGTGCTGGTAGGCCTGATCACCGGAGACGATGAGTCAGCCTACAGGGAGGAGGTCAGTGACATGGCAGTGTGGTGCCGGAGCATCAACCTCTCTGTCAACGTCAGTAAGACCAAGGAGCTGATCATGGACTACAGGAAACGGGGAGGTGAGCACGCCCCCATCCACATCAATGGGGCTGCAGTGGAGCAGGTAGACAGCTTCAAGTTCCTCTGTGTCCAAATCACTAAAGACTTAAAATGGTCCAAACACACGTGCACAGTCGTGAAGAAGGTGCCTCTTCCGCATCAGGAGGTTGAAGTTTGGCATGGGCCCTCAAATCCTCAACAGGTTCTACAGCTGTACCATTGAGGTAATATTGACTGGCTGCATCACTGCTTGGTATGATAAATAGCAAACAAAATAGCTACATGGACTCTGAGTTAACCTTGTATCTTTATTGACCTTTTATTTCAATCGTTGCAATGTCTCTATGCACACTCACAGGGCCCTACACACCCACACACACTGTCACTCCAACACACTCACTCACTGTCACTCCAACACACTCACAGGGCCCTGCACACCCACACACACTGTCACTCCAACACACTCACTCACTGTCACTCCAACACACTCACTCACAGGGCCCTACACACCCCACACACTGTCACTCCAACACACTCACACTGTCACTCCAACACACTCACTCACTGTCACTCCAACACACTCACAGGGCCCTACACACCCACACACACTGTCACTCCAACACACTCACACACTGTCACTCCAACACACTCACTCACTGTCACTCCAACAGACTCACATTTTCACTCCAACACCCACACATTGTCACTCCAACTCACTCACAGAGCCCTACACACTTACGCACACTGTCACTCCAACACACTGTCACTCCAACACACTCACTCACTCACTCACTCACTGTCACTCCAACACACTCACTCACTGTCACTCCAACACACTCACATTGTCACTCCAACACCCACACATTGTCACTCCAACTCACTCACAGAGCCCTACACACCCACACACACTGTCACTCCAACACACTGTCACTCCAACACACTGTCACGCCAATACACTGTCACTCCAACACACAGTCACTTCAACACACTTACACACGGTCACTCCAACACACTCGCACACTGTCACTCCAACACACTCACACACTGTCACTCCAACACACTCACACACTGTCACTCCAACACACTGTCACGCCAACACACTGTCACTCCAACATACTCACACACTGTCACTCCAACACACTCACACACTGTCACTCCAACACACTCACACACTGTCACTCCAACACATTGTCACGCCAAGACACTGTCACTCCAACACACTGTCACTCCAACATACTCACACACTGTCACTCCAACACACTCACACACTGTCACTCCAACACACTTGCACACTGTCACTCCAACATACTCACACACTGTCACTCCAACACACACAAATACTCACTCCATCATCTGCTCACTCACACATAATATGCATATTTATTTATACTGACTCCACACACCCACAAGCTGCAGCTACTTTGTTTATCTCATATCCTGTTGCCTAGTCACCTTACATATCTACCTACATCACTCCAGTATCCCTGTAAATATGCTACTTGATCTGACTTTTTAAATATATCCTGTATATAGTACAGTCGTGGCCAAAGTTTTGAGAATGACAAATATTAATTTTCACAAAGTCTGCTGCCTCAGTTTGTATGATGGCCATTTGCATATACTCCAGAATGTAATGAAGAGTGATCAGATGAATTGCAATTAATTGCAAAATACCTCTATCCCATGCAAATGAACTGAATCCCCCAAAAAAACATTTCCCCTGCATTTCAGCCCTGCCACAAAAGGACCAGCTGACATCATGTCAGTGATTCTCTCGTAAACACAGGTGTGAGTATTGAAGAGGACAAGGCTGGAGATCACTCTGTCATGCTGATTGAGTTTGAATAACAGACTGGAAGCTTCAAAAGGAGGGTGGTGCTTGGAATCATTGTTCTTCCTCTGTCAACCATGGTTACCTGCAAGGAAACACATACCGTCATCATTGCTTTGCACAAAAAGGGCTTCACAGGCAAGGACATTGCTGCCAGTAAGATTACACCTAAATCAACCATTTATCGGATCATCAAGAACTTCCAAGGAGAGTGGTTCAATTGTTGTGAAGAATGCTTCAGGACGCCCAAGAAAGTCCAGCAAGCACCAGGACCGTCTCCTAAGTTGATTCAGCTGCGGGAACGGGGCACCACCAGTACAGAGCTTGTTCAGGAATGGTAGCAGGCAGGTGTGAGTGCATCTGCACGCACAGTGAGGCGAAGACTTTTGGAGAATGGCCTGGTGTCAAGAAGGGCAACAAAGAAGCCACTTCTCTCCAGGAAAAACATCAGCGATAGACTGAAATTCTGCAAAAAGTACAGGGATTGGACTGCTGAGGACTTGGGTAAAGTAATTTTCTCTGATGAATCCCCTTTCCGATTGTTTGGGGCATCCGGAAAAAAGCTTGTCCGGAGAAGACAAGGTGAGCGCGACCATCAGTCCTGTGTCATGCCAACAGTAAAGCATCCTGAGACCATTCATGTGTGGGGTTGCTTCTCAGCCAAGGGAGTGGGCTCACTCAAAATGTTGCCTAAGAACACAGCCATGAATAAAGAATGGTACCAACACATCCTCCGAGAGCAACTTCTCCCAACCATCCAGGAACAGTTTGGTGACGAACAATGCCTTTTCCAGCATGATGGAGCACCTTCCCATAAGGCAAAAGTGATACCTAAGTGGCTCGGGGAACAAAACATCGATATTTTGGGTCCTTAATCCCATTGAGAACTTGTGGTCAATCCTCAAGAGGCGGGTGGACAAACAAAAACCCACAAATTCTGACAAACTCCAAGTAATGATTATACAAGAATGGGCTGCCATCAGTCAGGATGTGGCCCAGAAGTTAATTGACAGCATGCCAGGGCGGATTGCAGAGGTCTTGAAAAAGAAGGGTCAACAACACTGACTCTTTGCATCAACTTCATGTACTTGTCAATGAAAGCCTTTAACACTTATGAAATTATTGTAATTATACTTCAGTATTCCATAGAAACATCTGACAAAAATATCTAAAGACACTGAAGCAACAAACTTTGTGGAAATTAATATTTGTGTCATTCTCAAAACTTTTGGCGACGACTCTATGCTTACTTTCTTTATTGTGTATTTCATATTTCCTATTCTTATTTGTTGTGTATTTTGCTAGTAAAACATTGCTATTGATTATTCCATTATTATTTTTGAGTTTGCAAAAACGACATTTCACTGTACTTCACTGTACTACTGGAAAGTACAAAGAGAGTGCTTATTTGAAAGCTAGAGTTGGTGGGGGGAGAGATGGAGACAGAGAGCAGTGAAAGCACTGTGAAATACAGTTATGTTATTTATGTTGAGATGCCACTGCAGATGTTGGCAGCTATTGTTTCATCACTTCTAGAGTAGGCCCATAAAGACTGAAATGATTTTCCATGTCAGAGTGCTGTTTTATTGCTCTTGTCTTTAAATAATGCTTCAGCAGCAGTAAAGCCTGTTTCTCCCCTCTGTTCTTTCCCACACAGCACAATTCACAGCCCGGTCATTACTGAGGCAGCCAGCAGGTCCATCTGTATACACAGAGCTCTTACTCTGCCCTGAGGCAGTGGTACTGCTCTAGACTCTTCAGACTCACTCAGTGGTACTGCTCTAGACTCGTCAGACTCACTCAGTGGTACTGCTCTAGACTCGTCAGACTCACTCAGTGGTACTGCTCTAGACTCTTCAGACTCACTCAGTGGTACTGCTCTAGACTAACTCAGTGGTACTGCTCTAGACTCTTCAGACTCACTCAGTGGTACTGCTCTAGACTATTTAGACTCACTTAGTGGTACTGTTCTAGACTCTTTAGACTCACTCAGTTGTACTGTTCTAGACTATTTAGACTCACTTAGTGGTACTGTTCTAGACTCTTCAGACTCACTCAGTTGTACTGTTCTAGACTATTTAGACTCACTTAGTGGTACTGTTCTAGACTCTTTAGACTCACTCAGTGGTACTGCTCTAGACTCTTCAGACTCACTCAGTGGTACTGCTCTAGACTCTTCAGACTCAATCAGTGGTACTGTTCTAGACTAACTCAGTGGTACTGTTCTAGACTCTTCAGACTCACTCAGTGGTACTGCTCTAGACTCTTCAGACTCACTCAGTTGTACTGTTCTAGACTATTTAGACTCACTTAGTGGTACTGTTCTAGACTCTTTAGACTCACTCAGTGGTACTGTTCTAGACTCTTTAGACTCACTCAGTGGTACTGTTCTAGACTAACTCAGTGGTACTGTTCTACACTCTTCAGACTCACTCAGTGGTGCTGTTCTAGACTAACTCAGTGGTACTGTTCTAGACTCTTCAGACTCACTCAGTGGTACTGTTCTAGACTATTTAGAATCACTCAGTGGTACTGTTCCAGACTCTTTAGAATCACTCAGTGGTACTGTTCTAGACTCACTCAGTGGTACTGTTCTAGACTCTTTAGAATCATTCAGTGGTGCTGTTTTAGACTCTTTAGAATCACTCAGTGGTACTGTTCTAGACTCTTTAGAATCATTCAGTGGTACTGTTCTAGACTCTTTAGACTCACTTAGTGGTACTGTTGTAGACTTTAGAATCACTCAGTGGTACTGTTGTAGGCTCTTTAGACTCACTCGGTGGTACTGTTCTAGGCTCTTTAGAATCACTTAGTGGTACTGTTCTAGACTCTTTAGAATCACTCAGTGTTACTGTTCTAGACTCACTCAGTAGTACTGTTCTAGACTCTTAAGAATCAGTCAGTGGTACTGTTCTAGACGCTTTAGAATCACTCAGTGGTACTGTTCTAGACTCTTTATTCTCACTCAGTGGTACTGTTCTAGACTTTTTAGAATCACTCAGTGGTACTGTTCTAGACTCTTTAGAATCACTCAGTGGTACTGTTCTAGACTCTTTAGAATCACTCAGAGGTACTGTTCTAGACTCACTCAGTAGTACTGTTCTAGACTCTTTAGAATCACTCAGTGGTACTGTTGTAGACTCTTTAGAATCACTCAGTGTTACTGTTCTAGACTTTTTAGTCTCACTCAGTGGTACTGTTCTAGACTCTTTAGAATCACTCAGTGGTACTGTTCTAGACTCTTTAGACTCACTCATTGGTACTGTTCTAGACTCACTCAGTGGTACTGTTCCAGACTCTTTAGAATCACTCTGTGGTACTGTCTGTTCTAGACTCTTTTGAATCACTCAGTGGTACTGTTCTAGACTCTTTAGACTCACTCAGTGGTACTGTTCTAGACTCTTTAGAATCACTTAGTGGTACTGTTCTAGACTTTAGAATCACTCAGTGGTACTGTTCTAGACTCTTTAGACTCACTCAGTGGTACTGTTCCAGACTAGTTAGACTTTAGACTGTTCACTCTTTAGACTCACTCAGTGGTACTGCTCTAGACTCTTCAGACTCACTCAGTGGTACTGCTCTAGACTCTTCAGACTCAATCAGTGGTACTGTTCTAGACTAACTCAGTGGTACTGTTCTAGACTCTTCAGACTCACTCAGTGGTACTGTTCTAGACTCTTCAGACTCACTCAGTTGTACTGTTCTAGACTATTTAGACTCACTTAGTGGTACTGTTCTAGACTCTTTAGACTCACTCAGTGGTACTGTTCTAGACTCTTTAGACTCACTCAGTGGTACTGTTCTAGACTAACTCAGTGGTACTGTTCTACACTCTTCAGACTCACTCAGTGGTGCTGTTCTAGACTAACTCAGTGGTACTGTTCTAGACTCTTCAGACTCACTCAGTGGTACTGTTCTAGACTATTTAGAATCACTCAGTGGTACTGTTCCAGACTCTTTAGAATCACTCAGTGGTACTGTTCTAGACTCACTCAGTGGTACTGTTCTAGACTCTTTAGAATCATTCAGTGGTGCTGTTTTAGACTCTTTAGAATCACTCAGTGGTACTGTTCTAGACTCTTTAGAATCATTCAGTGGTACTGTTCTAGACTCTTTAGACTCACTTAGTGGTACTGTTGTAGACTTTAGAATCACTCAGTGGTACTGTTGTAGGCTCTTTAGACTCACTCGGTGGTACTGTTCTAGGCTCTTTAGAATCACTTAGTGGTACTGTTCTAGACTCTTTAGAATCACTCAGTGTTACTGTTCTAGACTCACTCAGTAGTACTGTTCTAGACTCTTAAGAATCAGTCAGTGGTACTGTTCTAGACGCTTTAGAATCACTCAGTGGTACTGTTCTAGACTCTTTATTCTCACTCAGTGGTACTGTTCTAGACTTTTTAGAATCACTCAGTGGTACTGTTCTAGACTCTTTAGAATCACTCAGTGGTACTGTTCTAGACTCTTTAGAATCACTCAGAGGTACTGTTCTAGACTCACTCAGTAGTACTGTTCTAGACTCTTTAGAATCACTCAGTGGTACTGTTCTAGACTCTTTAGAATCACTCAGTGGTACTGTTCTAGACTTTTTAGTCTCACTCAGTGGTACTGTTGTAGACTCTTTAGAATCACTCAGTGTTACTGTTCTAGACTTTTTAGTCTCACTCAGTGGTACTGTTCTAGACTCTTTAGAATCACTCAGTGGTACTGTTCTAGACTCTTTAGACTCACTCATTGGTACTGTTCTAGACTCACTCAGTGGTACTGTTCCAGACTCTTTAGAATCACTCTGTGGTACTGTCTGTTCTAGACTCTTTTGAATCACTCAGTGGTACTGTTCTAGACTCTTTAGAATCACTCAATGGTACTGTTCTAGACTCTTTAGAATCAAGAATAACTCAGTGGTACTGTTCTAGACTCTGAATTCTAGACTCTTTAGAATCACTCAGTGGTACTGTTCTAGACTCTTTAGACTCACTCATTGGTACTGTTCTAGACTCACTCAGTGGTACTGTTCTAGACTCTTTAGACTCACTCAGTTCTAGTACTGTTACTGTTCTAGACTCTTTAGAATCACTCAGTGGTACTGTTCTAGACTCTTTAGACTCACTCAGTGTTACTGTTCTAGACTCACTCAGTGGTACTGTTCTAGACTCTTTAGAATCACTCAGTGGTACTGTTCTAGACTCTTTAGAATCACTCAGTGGTACTATTCTAGACTCACTCAGTGGTACTGTTCTAGACTCTTTCGAATCACTCAGTGGTACTGTTCTAGACTCTTTAGAATCACTTAGTGGTACTGTTCTAGACTCTTTAGAATCACTTAGTGGTACTGTTCTAGACTTTTTAGTCTCACTCAGTGGTACTGTTCTAGACTCTTTAGAATCACTCAGTGTTACTGTTCTAGACTTTTTAGTCTCACTCAGTGGTACTGTTCTAGACTCTTTAGAATCACTCAGTGGTACTGTTCTAGACTCTTTAGACTCACTCATTGGTACTGTTCTAGACTCACTCAGTGGTACTGTTCTAGACTCTTTAGACTCACTCAGTGGTACTGTTCCAGACTCTTTAGAATCACTCAGTAGTACTGTTCTAGACTCTTTAGAATCACTCAGTGGTACTGTTCTAGACTCTTTAGACTCACTCAATGGTACTGTTCTAGACTCTTAAGAATAACTCAGTGGTACTGTTCTAGACTCTTTAGAATCACTCAATGGTACTGTTCTAGACTCTTTAGAATCACTCAGTGGTACTGTTCTAGACTCTTTAGACTCACTCAGTGTTACTGTTCTAGACTCACTCAGTGGTACTGTTCTAGACTCTTTAGAATCACTCAGTGGTACTGTTCTAGACTCTTTAGAATCACTCAGTGGTACTATTCTAGACTCACTCAGTGGTACTGTTCTAGACTCTTTAGACTCACTCAGTGTTACTGTTCTAGACTCACTCAGTGGTACTGTTCTAGACTCTTTAGAATCACCCAGTGGTACTGTTCTAGACTCTTTAGAATTTTCAGTGGTAATTCTAGACTCTTTAGAATCACTTAGTGGTACTGTTGTAGACTCTTTAGAATCACTCAGTGGTACTGTTCTAGACTCTTTAGAATCACTCAGTGGTACTGTTCTAGACTCTTTAAAATCACTTAGTGGTACTGTTCTAGACTCTTTAGAATCACTCAGTGGTACTGTTCTAGACTCTTTAAAATCACTTAGTGGTGCTGTTCTAGACTCTTTAGAATTACTCAGTGGTACTTTAGGCACGTCACTAAATGAAAGTTAAGTATATAGTATCTCCAGTGGACAGACCTCCCTGCTCCATCCATCACTCATTACAGTAATAAGAATGAAGGTATAACAGTCATGACTCATATAACATGTCAGGTAGAAGGTAATGTAACAGAACACTTGTCTTGTCTTGGTGTGAATGTACTGCTTATAGGACTAGCAGTATCAGACTCTTTAGGTGGGGACATGTATTACCACTAGATGGCACTATCTGGGAATGTTTTATTATCTTTTATTATCTCTCATGGCCAAATGACATAAACCCTTAATCTCTGCATTCTGAATAGTTTGGGCTCTGCTTTTGTTGAGTCATTTCTCTGTTTGTTAATACCTAATATTATTTTTTAAGCCCCGTTCAAGGAATTCAAACAGACAGCTGTTTGTGCTGCAGAGTGCAGACAGTTCCATAAGGGAAGACAGAGATGAGAAGCATCCATGGTTCATGTTGTTGCCATGGTGCTCTCTGCTGCCCTATTGACTCACACAAACAGATGATGTCAGCAGAGCATCATTCAGGTCCATAGGGCCAAGCTATAAATCACTGTTCTCATCCAGTTGTTGTGATTTAGCGTCCTGGAAATCAATCCTCTGGCCCAACTTAAGCTCAATTAAACTGTGGTTTTCTGTTTCGCCTCCTCTCTTCCTCTCTTCCTACTCATCTTGTCTTTTTCTTTCTGGCTTGCTGAATGTGATGAGGAGAACACACTCCACTGTTCAATTACCCACGCTCATGTTGAGCCTTCCTGAGAGAACTTTAATCTAATCCTCACACAATGGCCTTCAGAACAGCCACTCTGGCTCTGGGAGTCATAGAGAGAAGAAAGGAGCAGGAACTCAACAACAACAGCAACAGCCCTGCTCATCATTTCAATAGCTGCTGTCCCTGTGGCTGGTGGGAGAGGAGCTGTACTGCCATTGTGAAATGTAAATAATAATAATACTGGGTTCTAATGAGGCACGGAACATGAGACTGTGGCTCACAGCAGGAGTAATGGAGTATTTATTTATTTCATTTATTTCATTTAACCTTTATTTAACTAGGCAAGTCAGTTAAGAACAATTTCATATTTACAACGACGGCCTACCAAAAGGCCTCCTGCGGGGACAGGGGCTGGGATTAAAAATGAAGAAAATAAATAAATATAGGACAAAACACACATCACGATAAGAGAGACAACACAACACTACCTAAAGAGAGACCTAAGACAACAACATAACAAGGCAGCAACACAACACGACAACAACATGGTTGCAACACAAAACATGGTACAAACATTATTGGGCACAGACAACAGCACAAAGGGCAAGAAGGTAGAGGCAACAATATATCACGCAAAACAGCCACAACTGTCAGTAAGAGTGTCCATGATTGAGTCTTTGAATGAAGAGACTGAGATATTACTGTCCAGTTTAAGTGTTTGTTGCAGCTCTTTCCAGTCGCTAGCTGCAGCGAACTGAAAAAAGCAGCGACCCAGGGATGTGTGTGCTTTGGGGACCTATAACAGAATGTGACTGGCAAAACAGCTGTTGTATGTGGAGGAAGATGGCCTCAGTAGATATCTCAGATAGGGGGGAGTGAGGCCTAAGAGGGTTTTATAAATAAGCATCAACCAGTGGGTCTTGCGACAGGATTACAGAGATGACCAGTTTACAGAGGAGTATGTGCAGTGTGTGCAGTGCAGTGACGTGTCCTATGAGGAGTATTGGAGGCAAATCTCATGGTCGAATGGTAAAGAACATCTAGCCACTCGAGAGCACCCTGACCTGACAATCTATATATTAGGTCTCTGTAATCTAGTATGGGTTGGATGGTCATCTGAATCAAGGTTAGTTTGGCAGCTGAGGTGAAAGAGGAGCGATTACGATAGAGGAAACCAAGTCTAGATTTAACTTTAAACTGCAGATTTTATATGATCTGAGAGAAGGACAGTGTACCATCTAGCCATACTCCCAAGTACTTGTATGAGGTGACTACCTCAAGCTCTAAACCCTCAGAGGTAGTAATCACACCCGTGGGAAGAGGGGCATTCTTCTTACCAAACCACATGACCTTTGTTTTGGAGGTGTTCGGAACAAGGTTAAGGGTAGAGAAAGCTTGTTGGACACTAAGAAAGCTTTGTTTTTAGAGCATTTAACACAAACTCCGGGGAGTGGCCAGCTGAGTGTAAGACTATTATCTGCATATAAATGGATGAGAGCTTCCTACTGCCTAATCTATGTTGTTCATGTAAATTGAGATGAGCATGGGGCCTAGGATCGAGCCATGCAGTGGCTGAGACGAGATGTTCTGACTTTATACACTGCACTCTTTGAGAGAGGTAGTTAGCAAACCAGGCCAAAGACCTCAGAGACACCAATACTCCTTAGCCAGCCCACAAGAATGGAATGGTCTACCATATCAAAGCTTTGGCCAAGTCAATAAAAATAAAAAGCAGCACAACATTGTTTAGAATTAAGGGCTATGGTGACATGATTGAGGACCTTTAAGGTTGCAGTGACACATCCATAACCTCAGCAGAAACCAGATTGCATACCAGAGAGAATACTATAGACATCAAGAAAGACATTCAGTTGATTATTGACAAGTTTTTCCAACACTTTTGATAAATGGCAAAATATAAATAATAATGGAGTAATGGTGCCTGGCTTCTCTTAAAGGGATAGGTACAGTAAACAACACGTCTTTACATCTCTCTGAACAGCATAATGGAGGTTATAGAAGAGTGCAGAGGACAGGGGAGGGTGTGTTTGACCTCTGACTGGACAGACAGATGGGTGGTCTAACTGTAACAGCTGTCTCTCATTTCACTCCAGTCAACTTTCATCTCATCACCTTATGTTTTTATTTTCTATCTGAACTACATCTGTCTCTGTCAATATTGATGACTACATCTGTGGCTGTCAGAATTGATAATTACATCTGTGGCTGTCAGTATTGATAATTACATCTGTGGCTGTCAGTACTGATGACTACATCTGTGACTGTCAGAATTGATGACTAAATCTGTGACTGTCAGGTTTGATGCCTACATCTGTGGCTGTCAGTATTGATAATTACATCTGTGGCTGTCAGTACTGATGACTACATCTGTGACTGTCAGTATTGATGACTACATCTGTGACTGTCAGTATTGATGACTACATCTGTGACTGTCAGTATTGATGCCTACATCTGTGGCTGTCAGTATTGATGCCTACATCTGTGGCTGTCAGTATTGATGCCTACATCTGTGGCTGTTAGTATTGATGACTACATCTGTGGCTGTCAGTATTGATGAATACATCTGTGGCTGTTAGTATTGATGACTACATCTGTGGCTGTTAGTATTGATGACTACATCTGTGGCTGTCAGTATTGATGCCTACATCTGTGGCTGTCAGTATTAATGCCTACATCTGTGGCTGTCAGTATTGATGCCTACATCTGTGGCTGTTAGTATTGATGACTACATCTGTGGCTGTTAGTATTGATGACTACATCTGTGGCTGTCATAATCAATGAAATACATCTGTGGCTGCCAGTATTGATGACTACATCTGTGGCTGCCAGTATTGATAATTACATCTGTGGCTGTCAGAATTGATAATTACATCTGTGGCTGTCAGTATTGATGACTACATCTGTGGCTGCCAGTCTTGATAATTACATCTGTGGCTGTCAGTATTGATGACTACATCTGTGGCTGTCAGTATTGATGACTACATCTGTGGCTTTCAGTATTGATGACTACATCTGTGGATGTCAGTATTGATAATTACATCTGTGGCTGTCAGTATTGATGACTACATCTGTGGCTTTCAGTATTGATGAATACATCTGTGGCTGTCAGTATTGTATTGATGACTACATCTGTGGCTGTTAGCATGTATTGATGACATACATCTTGGCTGTCAGATTGATGAATACTTTATCTGTGGCTGTTAGTAGTCTGATGACTACATCTGTGGACTGTCAATGATTGATGACTACATCTCTGGCTGTCAGTATTGATGAATACATCTGTGGCTGTCAGTATTGATGATGTGACCGCTGACTAGCATGGTCACGTTCAGGGTCAGGTCATCCCAGCATGATCATGGTCATGCTACATCACACAGGTCCACCCATTCAACAGGTCTGTCCAGACTAGTGTGAGATATGCTTTATTATGTAGAGACAGAGAGAGCTAGTCTGAGGCGTGTGTGTGTGTAGACTGTCAATGACTGGCCATTTCTCTCTCTGTGAGTCAGAGGGTTCATACAGACAGATAGGGCTGGGCAGCGCCAGGCTAATGCTACTCGGCAGACACAGGGTTCATACAGACAGATAGGGCTGGGCAGCGCCTGGCTAATGCTACTCGGCAGACATAGGGTTCATACAGACAGATAGGGCTGGGCAGCGCCTGGCTAATGCTACTCGGCAGACACAGGGTTCATACAGACAGATAGGGCTGGGCAGCGCCAGGCTAACGCTACTCGGCAGACACAGGGTTCATACAGACAGACAGGGCTGGGCAGCGTCTGGCTAATGCTACTCGGCAAAAAGAGGGTTCAATACAGACAGACAGGGCTGGGCAGCGCCTGGCTAATGCTACTCGGCAGACACAGGGTTCATACTAATTGGCACACTATTCCTTTCACTATATAGTACACTACTTTTGACCTGAGCCCTATGGGCCCTGGTAGAAAGAAGTGCACTATAGAGGGAATAGGGTACCATGTGGGACGTAAACACAATCCCTGAGTAACAGGAGCCAAATGACTGACGTTACAGAGAGACAGGAGGTTAGTGAGTACTGTGCTGTCAGGCCATCAAGCCTGTCTGTCATCACTGCCCAGGAACACACACACAATAGACAGATATACAATGTTCCTAGAGACCATCAAATAGAAGGTCAATACACAAACAAAGAAAGCTTACCAAGACAGAGGGTTGAACACACAGATGCACATCACAGGCACCCACGGATGGACAGACAAATACACACACAAAACACACAAGTGCATGCGCACACACACACAAACATATACACATTACTGCACATTCACACAGAGATAGCCCACAGCCAGACAGCTGTCACGGCAGGGGGAGAGACTGAAATCCATCTGATAGATACAGGACCCATGAAAATGATCTGATAGAGCTGCTCCAGTTCAACTGTTCTGGATGCTGGTCATTTATGAACATTTGAACATGCCAAAATGAGCTGGCCACCCCACATAGCCTGATAGGTTTTGGAAAGCCAACACACTTCTGTTTGGGGTTTTATACAGCTTTGAGATATAACAGCTATATAAATAAATTTGATTTGATTTGATTTCAATGTCAAGAGCTGCTTGAGACCCATAAAATGCCTCTGACAGTCTGACTAATGTCTCTTAACAACAGACCAGGGAGGACGTGTTGCATTAGGGCACTTTGAATGTGTATTCCATTATCTCTGAGGCATATGTTGCTACTACATAAAACAAATGGATCATATCGTGTTGGTTTGGAAACTTCCATCTGGCAAAATCAGCAGACTATTTGCATCAGAATTGAATACATTTGGTGTTTCATCTTGGCTCTGAAAGTGAATTCATTAAAATGATTGCATTTTGGGGGACAAAATGGCGCCGTAGAGAGAACACGGTGTTTCAGCGAGCTCTCGTGGCATTCGTAAATTTATATTCTTACATTAATCTCCTAGCTTGAAAAAGTGGTAGAATTGGCTAAATAAGTTACCATATAATGAGTCTTGACGACTATTTCGCAAAAATCTCCGACAACATGCCCAATAGAACTACTAAGAAGTCGACCAAAACCACCACCCCTGTGGATGTGCATGAGGAGCTAGCTAACGTTAGCGAAGCTAACACCATTGCGGATCCAGGCACAATGGACCTGATGATTCAAAAGATGACTGATAACATTACTAAAGTGATCGATGCTAAGATAAGAACGGTCTTGGAAGCAATAGCAGGCCATTCAGCTGAAATACAGAGCGTTGTGAAACGTGTTGTTGAGGCGGAAGGGAGAATTGCTGCAGTGGAAACTTCAACTACATCTATGGACGCTAAGATAAAAGCACTTGAGAAACAGGTGCGCGAAATGGCGGAGCACATTGACGACTTGGATAATCGAGGACGCAGATGCAATATTCGTGTTGTGGGACTCCCGGAAAATTCTGAAGGGACACGTTCAGTAAAATTCTTTGAGGAATGGATCCCTGGCTACCTACAAATGGACACTAAGGCTGGTCGTGTGAAGCTGGACAGAGCCCATCGCTCTCAAGCACCGATACCCGGTCCCAATCAGCGCCCACGGCCGGTGGTTATAAAGTTCCACAACTTCACCGACAAGCAGCGCGTCATGGATGCGGCTAGAAACATCGGCTCTGATGGTAGTCAACATAAAGGTCCAAAGGTCTCATTCTTCAATGATTATTCCACAGCGGTTGTACGAAGACGCAAAGCGTTTGATGAGGCGAAGGCTCGACTCAGGAGAATGAAGATGGACTACGCACTGTTGTACCCGGCCACATTGAAGATTATGGTCAACGGATCACCTAAAAGCTCTACACACCTGAAGAGGCTGCTGCGTTTATTGACTCTCTCGGGTAAATAACTTTAAGCTGCACCTCCACAGCATTGAATAACTTTGTTTATTTTTGGTTGAATCTGATCATGAAACAGTGATGTGAGTCCTCACGTACTCCGGCTCAGTAATATTCGTATCTTTATTATTTTTCTTGCTAAAGTAATAGCCGCTATAGCTCAGGCTGAGATATGTGTGAATCCATATTGGTGCCCAGGCTTGGTTTTAGGTGGAAGAGCCTCAATCTTCTTCTATTGATTTTCTTTTCCATATATATAAAGGATGAGGCTATTGAGCGCCAATGCGGACTTAAGAGTCTACATTGGAGAGTTGAAATCCCCTGCATGTTAGCTAGTGGGAAAACCCCTTTTGGATTTTTACATGTTTAATTTTTGGGTTTAGTATAGTTCGAGTTCAGGGTTCATATTTTTTGTTTATGCTCAGTGAGATAGAGGAGAGTTCAACACATGGAAAAAGGTACCACCACACTTTTATAGTAGGATCCATTCTGGATATTGAATGGTCAAGATACAATGGCAGATAACAGACTGCGTGTATGTACGTGGAACATTAGAGGGAGCCATAACCCCATTAAAAGGAAGAAAGTACTGTCTTTTTTGAAAAAGAAAATATTGATATTGCCCTGTTGCAAGAAACTCATTTGGATGATAAGGAGCACCTGAAATTACAACAAGGAGGGTTTGGTCAAGTGTTTTTCTCATCATTTACATCCAGAAGTAGAGGTGTAGCAATTCTGGTGAAAAAGAACTTACCACTTAAGGTCTTGAATTGTGTGAAAGATAAATTTGGTCGCTTTGTTATAATTAATTGTACTTTACAAGGGCAGAACATTTCCATAATGAATATTTACTTCCCCCCTGCTCACCCCCCTGATATCCTCACTAAGGCATTTCTAGACTTTTCAGAATTAAACTCAGACACTGCAGTGGTTGGAGGAGATTTTAACTGTTTGTTGAACCCCCTTATTGATAAGTTTCCCAGTGGTATAGCTTCACTCTCTCCTCAAGCTAAGTCACTTAAAGTTATTTGTGATGATCTGGGGTATGCGGAGGTCTGGAGAGCTTTTCATCCCTCCAACAGAGAGTTCACTTTTTCTCTGCACCTCATGGATGTCAGACTAGAATAGATTATTTTTTTATGCCCAAGACGTCTTTGCAGTCTGTTTTATCCGCTAGGATAGGAAGCATAGTCATATCTGATCATGCTGAGGTGATCCTGGACATAAAACTCAACGGGGCATTCAATCGGTCAAGACATTGGAGGTTGAACACAACCATTCTTAAAGACCATACATTCACATCATATTTTATAACAGAGTTTAAAGCATTTTTCTCTATTAACTCTCAATCAACAGATAACTCCTCGCTCATTTGGGAGACCTGTAAAGCGTATGCCAGGGGTCTGATTATGTCATACACAGCTACTAAGAGACGGAAAAAGCGGGAAAAGCAAAAAATGTTAGAGGGTGAATTAGGAACTAAAGAGAAGGACTACATTAAAACGCCCACTCCTGCCCTATTAAAGGAAATATCAGTCATTAGATCAACGTTAGACTCTCTCCTAACACAGGACGCTGAAAAGAAAATGAGATTTGTCAGGCAAAAGCTATATGAACATGGCGATAAGCCAGGAAAGTACTTGGCATACCTATCTAAAAAGAGGGCTGACTCTCAGTCAATTGCTACTATTACTGATTCTGATGGTAATCATTTATATGAAAATAAATTGATAAGTGACTCATTTAAGAAATTTTATACAAACCTTTATGCCTCAGAACTGCCAAAGGATGCACCCAAATTAATGGAGAACTTCTTTTGTAAGATTGAGCTCCCTACTATCTCCGAAGAGCAGAGGTCCCTCCTTAATGCCCCTATTACCAAGGAAGAGATAATGTTCGCAATTAAGAATCTGCAAAATGGTAAGGCCCCAGGACCAGACGGGTTTTGTAGTGAGTTCTATAAAGAGTTCCATGGCCTGATCCTTGAGCCATTGCGTGATATGTTTAACCACTCATTTTCAAATGACCAACTCCCTCAAACGCTGAGAGAAGCCAACATTTCACTTATTCTCAAAAAGGGAAACTGTCCAGAGTCTTGTTCCTCATACAGGCCAATTTCCCTTCTGAATGTGGATAGAAAATTGCTTTCTAAAATTCTAGCCACAAGATTAGAGGACTCACTGCCACTAATTGTGAAAGGAGACCAAACTGGCTTCATTAGGGGCCGTAAGTCATGCAACAACGTCAGGCGGCTTCTTAATGTAATTCAAGCCTACCAACAAAGTGCTGTGGATGGTCTTGTGCTCTCCCTAGATGCTGAGAAAGCATTTGATCGTGTGGAGTGGTCTTACCTATTATTTGCTCTAAATAAATTTGGTCTGGGGGACAACTTTATAAAATGGGTGAAAGTTTTAAATGATGATCCTCAGGCTGCTGTCCTTACTAATGGGCTACGGTCAAATAGCTTCTCTATACACAGAGGTACCAGACAGGGCTGTCCTTTATCCCCCCTCCTCTTTGCACTCGTTATGGAACCACTAGCCGAGGCCATCAGGGTAACGCCTGCTATACAGGGGCTGCTCATTGGTGATGTTCACCATAAAATAAGCTTGTATGCTGATGATGTCCTGATATTCATCTCTAGTCCCGAGACTTCAATTACATCTCTTATTAATATTATTGAATTATTCAGCGAATTCTCAGGCTACAAGATTAACCTTACTAAGTCAGAGGCTATGCCACTTGGTAGCCTACACTCTGTACCTAATACTTCTCCCCCCTTCCCTTTTAAATGGTCTCCCTCAGGTTTCATGTATCTGTGTATATTTGTAACTCCTAAATTCCAGCTAATGTACAAAGCCAATTTTGTTCCCTTGTTTGATACAATAAGACAGGATCTGGATCGCTGGAACTCTCTCCCGAGAGTTTCTTGGTTGGGTAGAATATTCCTCTTGAAAATGAACATTTTACCTAGACTACTTTACCCAATCCAAATGATCCCAGTATTACTCTCCAATAAGGTAATAAAGGATGTAAATGGATGGCTAAGTTCCTTTTATATGGAGTAAACGCAAGCCAAGACTTAAGATGGCAATATTGCAGCTGCCAAGTTCTATGGGCGGCTTGGACCTGCCCAATATCAGGTTCTATCAATGGTGTGCCCACCTTTGTTATATTTCTGACTGGATCACAAATGATGACTCCTCTATTTGGTTAGACATTGAGACTTCTCTTTCAAAATACCCCTTACAGGATCTTTTATTTTTCAGAAGTTTCAAGTCTGTAGAAGATCACTGCAATAATCCCATTACACTTAACACACTCAAAGTATGGAGGTCAGTTCAACGCTTCCTGGGAAGGTCCAAACTAACCTCTGCTCTTGCCCCAATTCTTAACAACCCAGATTTCAGTCCAGGATTGCTGGATGCTGGCTTTAACTTGTGGCTTAATAAGGGCATACGCAGGCTAAATTACTTATTTGCTGATAAGATTTTGTTGTCATTTGAGCAGATGGTCGAGAAATATCGACTCCCAAAGCAGGACTTTTTCCGCTTCCTACAAGTAAGACATTATATTCTGAAGAGCACCACCTTAATTGGTAACCCTGATGTGTCTGTCATTGAAAGAATGCTTTTTTTCCCACAAAGGAAAATGTCTGTAAGTCTGTTTTATGATACTTTAAGGTCCTTTTCTGCTGTCAACACACAGAGGGTGAAACAAGTGTGGGAGAAAGAATTGTCTGTTACTATTGACGAAGAGATGTGGGAGGACATTTGGAGATATGCAAAAACAATATCTATATGTAACCGTACTAGAGCAATCCAATTAAGAATAATACACAGATTGCATATATCCCCAAATCGCAGACATGCTTTTGGCCCCACTTCCTCTTCCCCTCAGTGTCTTAAATGCAAAACTGATAAGGGCACCCTAACACATTGTTTATGGTCATGTACCAAAATACAAAGATACTGGTCTGGTGTTCTGCAAGAAATTGAAAAGATCCTAGGGGTTGATCTAGAATTGGACCCAGTTTCTTTACTGTTAGGTCTCCCTAGTAGGCATGTTACTTCTGTCGGTAAAAGGAGGCTCTACAACATCCTTACCTTCGCAGCGTGGAAAAACATCCTTTTACAGTGGATTAGTGATAAGGTTCCTTCTATTAAAGATTGGCATAAGATACTATTTGAATGGGTGCCTGTGGAATATCTGACATGTACATTGCATTCTAAAACAGACCAGTTCTACAAAGTATGGGAACCTTATCTAAATTACCTAGAACCTGAGGTATCAGCTATTATGCTGCAAGGATTCTCTTAGAATGGCGGGGATCTATGTATTTCAGAACTACACTGTACGTTCCATGTGTGGAACCTAACCTCTTGGTTTAAACTGAGCTTTTTTGTTTAATTTCTGTTTGTAAGTTTGTTTAAAATGTATGTATTGAGAGACGCAATGATGGTGATGGGGTGAGAGAAGCACCGAGCGGGAAGAGGAAAATGGTGTACGTATGTATGGGTGTGTATATGTGTGTGTGCGTGCGTGTATGTATACGTATGTGTGTGTATATGCATGGGTATATGTATGTGTGTGTATGTATGTATGTGTATATAAATGCACGTAGATATGTGTAAGTGGGTGCTGTTTTTCTTGTTTTTGTTCTGTGTGCTTTGTCTCTGTTGTTGTATCTCTTAATATGGGTGAAAATTGTGAAATTCCAATAAAAATACTGTTACAAAATGATTGCATTTTAGTAGAACCACGATAAGAGCATCTGCTATACTGTAGGCAAAGTCTAATTCATATTCAACAGTAAACACAATATAACTATACTTTAGAAACCCATCATTTCACCCACTTTATTTGGGAACATGACTTGCTAGATGCTCGTTGGACTGCCAAGGCAGGCCAGTCTGGTAGAGACACTCACAGAGACCTAGTTCAATCAACCACAGAGAGGGTTTCACCAAAATAGTTTACACAGTGTTTTATGGACAAGTGTGGTTTGACATCAATATTCACAAACAATATATCTGCAAGAGGAACAGTTGCAAGGGGGGGTCAATTTAAACACATTGAACCCAGCATTGACATAGTACAGAGTAAACCATCTGTAATGTATCCAGTCTCTGAGGTCTCTTCTGCTGGGACCATACAGGGCTCTCTAGGGCTGTACCAGACAGTCCTGCTTATACTCCAACCAGCAGCACTGTGAGCAGTGGAGAGGGCAGAGGGGGGCAGTGGTGAGCAGACACAGCTGGACAGGTCTATATGAGACTGTGATCATCATCACTGATTTTACCAACCCCACAACATTACAGTAATCTACTATGAGTAGGTTTGCAGAGGGAGGGTAACTCAGTAAACTACCAGAATTTTGGATCACGGATTTTATGTAATTCATCACAAGACATCAAGTGGCCTTTTTGGGTACTTCAGATTATTACAGGAGTCTAATTATGTCTGGTCCTCTGTGTGATCAATTAAATACCTACAATCATAAAATAAGCTGATTTTAAAATAAAACATTTAATGACACTAAACTAAAAGATCAACTTAGTGAATGCCATTGGCAACATGAAATATATTTTAATTTATTTTACTATGTCAATATGTCTTTGTTGTAAATGATTTTATCACCCAAAAAAAAGAGTTCATAATTGAACATTTGTATAGTTAATGCCAGTGTTGATTGTTGAATGCCATCATTAATGAAGCTATTTTCTCTTGAACCACATGGTCTGTCTACTAAACTCATGGACAATATGGACACAGATAAAAACTATTTAGACTATATACAGTATGAACGTTATTAAAGTATAAATTACCAAAGTTACCATCGATTGCCATATATTTTCTGTTAATTACCAAAACTACCGGTAGCTTTGCAACCTTAACTACGAGACACTCCATGTTCTCACCATAGGGAACGTGTCAACCGCACACGGACACCATTCCTCACCCCTCTGGAATAAAGAATACTCTCTCTTCCACTCCAAGAGAGTGCTGGGTGAGCAGGTTCCCTGTATATAACCAGCCCACCTGTCAGTCAGCATGCTGGGTGAGAGAGAGGACGTCTGTTACAGGCAGCAGGACGGGAGCTCTCTCTCTCTCTCAGGCAGAGAGAGGCAGAGACAGAGACAAAGAGAGAGAGAGAGAAAGAGAGACTAAACTAAAGCCCAAACGGCTGGCGTTGTTCTACTCGTGTGTTGATGTGAGTAGCAGGGTCCTCTGGTCCATACCAGGGGAACATAGTGTAGGCCTACACAGTGTTATTAGTGAGAACAATGTGATGACGGTATCACACTGTCTGGTTAAAGGATACAGAACATCTCAACTAGGCTGATAACATACTCTTCCATGGTTCTGTAGGCTACATGAACAGGGTGACTCAACCCAAACCAAACAAAGTGGGGCTCTACTGTTGTTCTTCCACTGTAATGACCATGCTACTTAAAAATATAAATAGTCTAGATACACTTACACTAAATGTACTTAGCCCTCAGAAAATGTACTGGAGCAACCCTGCTTTCAGAGGAAATCTCACTGTGTATGTAGGCTACACACACACACACACACACACACACACACACACACACACACACACACACAGGAAAAATACTCACCATAATCGTGCTCTCAACATGCACCAATGATGCATTTTGGCTATGCTAATGTTATATTAATGAATGAACCAAGAACCCAGACTCTCCTCTAATCAATAATAATGAATAGTGGTTCAGCCTGCAGCCCCATCACTCATAACCATCTCATTTAAATGGTTTATACACACACACATGCTGTCCTTTCACACTCACATGCAAACATTTGCATAACACACACAAGGCTGGCTGTAACATATGCTCTCACTCACTCACTCACTCACTCACACACACACACACACACACACACACATACAGAACACACACAGGCGCAGAACATCTCAGTCACACAGAGTGAGTGCCCTAAGCCATGCGGTTCCATCTGCTTAGAATGCGTTTGAGCTCCTCTCTACCAAAGCCCCATCCCTCCCTGTTCTGTCTCTAACACACACAGTCCCCATTCAGTAAAGATCATTACTTTAGTGAAATGAAGGACGCTGGAGTACAATGTGTTCATCATAGAGCAACACACTCTCAAAGGACTGGCCATGCCTCTGAGTGGTGCACTCTGAAACACTCATTTTATCATATTCTATTGCAGTTTTATTTTAAGAAGGATTTTAAAAAAGAGCAAATTCCATTGAATCAAACTTGTGAGAAGAGTGGTCTGGTAGGGGCACAGCCTAGGTGTCTAAACGTGTGTCACAAAGCATGGTGGAATGTGATGCTATGTAGTGAATTGCTGTTTATTAAGCTGAGTGGTTATAGCAGTCAAGATGGGAATGCCTCGTGGCTGTGGACACGCAGTACACACAAACACCTTGAGAACACACCTGACACACCCATCTCAGCTGAGCACAAGTCTATTCATGCAACACAATGACTGTTTCTGTTAGGTCGTAAACAAACAGGGACAAATCATGGCAAAATGTGAAGGAGGACATGAAAAAATAGGAAGAACAGGGAGAGCTGACAAAATGTGCTTCTAGGAAACAGAAGCACTATGGCAACCAGTGATCTCTGTCTCAGTCTGTCTCTGGTCATTTTCTCCCCTCTCTTTTTCTTTCACTTTCCCCTTTCCTTTGAGTTTTGTAGATGGCAAATGTTGACTAGAATAGGTTGCGCAGCGTTCTTTATCCCGGGCTGCACGAGTGCAGGAGGAAGAGTGAGAGGAAAGAACTGAACCATGTGGCTCGCAAACAGGTGAGGGCTCTGGGAGTGTGGTGTCAGGAAAACAACCTCTCACTCAACGTCAACAAAAAAGGAGATGATTGTGGTCTTCAGTTGAGAGCATCCTGTCGGGCTGTATCACTCGCAAACTACCTGCCCTCCAGGACACCTACAGCACCCGATGTCACAGGAAGGCTAAAAAGATAATATCAAATCAAATCAAATGTATTTATATAGCCCTTCTTACATCAGCTGATATCTCAAAGTGCTGTACAGAAACCCAGCCTAAAACCCCAAACAGCAAGCAATGCTGGTGTAGAAGCACGGTGGCTAGGAAAAACTCCCTAGAAAGGCCAAAACCTAGGAAGAAACCTATAGAGAGGAACCAGGCTATGTGGGGTGGCCAGTCCTCTTCTGGCTGTGCCGGGTGGAGATTATAACAGAACATGGCCAAGATGTTCAAATGTTCATAAATGACCAGCATGGTCAAATTATAATAATCACAGTAGTTGTCAAGGGTGCAACAAGTCAGCACTTCAGGAGTAAATGTCAGTTGGCTTTTCATAGCCGATCATTAAGAGTATCTCTACCGCTCCTGCTGTCTCTAGAGAGTTGAAAACAGCAGGTCTGGGACAGGTAGCACATCCGGACAACAACCACCCGTGCCACTGCCTGTTCACCCCGCTACCATCCAGAAGGCGAGGTCAGTACAGGTGCATCAAAGCTGAGACCAAGAAACTGAAAAACAGCAATCAGACTGTTAAACAGCCATCACTAGCACAGAGAGGCTGCAGCCTACATACACATACCTGAAATCATTGGCCACTTCAATAAATTGAACACTAGTCACTTTAAATAATGTTTATATATCTTGCATTACTCATCTCATACGTATATACTGTATTCTATACCATCTACTGTATCTCAGTCTATGCCACTCTGACATTGCCCGTTCATATATTTATATATTCTTGATTCCTTTACTTAAATTTGTGTGAATTAGGTATTTGTTGTGAAATTGTTAGATATTACTTGTTATCGCTGCACATTTCGCTACACCAGAAATAACATCTGCTAAACACGTGTAAGTGACAAATAAAATTGGATTTGATTTGAGAATGAGGCTGCTGATTCTACTGACAAAAACTACAATTTTCAATAGTCTGCAGCCTTCTCTCCCTCTCCTCTTCTCTCTGTCTCTCTGTCTCTCTCCCCCACTCCATGTCGTTCTGTCTCTCTCCCCCCACTTTGTCATTCTCTATCTCTCTGTCTCTCTCTCCCCCACACCCTGTCGTTCTCTCTGTCTCTGTATCTCTCTGTCTCTCTCTCCCCCACCCCATGTCATTCTCTCTGTCTCTGTGTCTCATTATTTCTTGAGCTTTCCTTCTGTCTCTCTTGGCAATCGATGTTTGGACCAAAGTCAATGGTAAACTATTCAACAAGGTCCTCTTAACACACTAACAGAAGCAATTAAAATGAGAAAATTCCCTACAGAAAAGTATGAAGAAGAATTATCTGTAAAATGTCCAACAAAGTGCTGGTCAGTAGCAGTAACGGCTAACCTTCAATGTAGAGCTTGGACTGCCTGTCATCCTCAGCTCTGATGGAACAACGTGTCTACTTTTGAAAGTCATCCAACACAAAGACATATAGAGTCTCAGAGTCTCCCTCGAAGAAATCAATTACATTTTCACCAAAACCAAGCAATTACCCAGGCAACAACAATTTATTCATGGTCGTCTGATGGGATTGAACACATTCAGTGAGACGAGATGGAGAGAGATGGGGGAAGAGAAGAGAGAGAGATGGAGAAATAGAGTGAGACAGCATGACAGAGAGTTATTTCATCAAGCTGTGACCTCTGATGGAGAACACTGCATGTCACTTCATTCTGGCAAAGAGAGACTTTTCTCCACTGATTGTGTGACCTCCTTGTCACTCTCCTCTTGTGTTTTTGCCTCTCCCATATTTTCCCTTTCGTTCCAATTATTTTTATCTAGACACATTGTCCACAACAAGACTGATTATAAACACCTAAAATGCATCCAACGAACAAGTGTTTATGGGGGGCCCACCTGTGGTTGGGGATACTCTGGTATATGCTGTTCATGTACTAGTTCCATTTCCAGGTTCAGCATTGTAGATGGTTTCATTTTGACAACAGTGAGTAGTTGTTTGTGTGTTTTCCCAGGGAAATCTTCACATGCTGGATCAATATCTCTGGGATTACTTACACCAACAAATGAGTCTGTTGCAGAGCTGGGTTGGCCTGGCTGTGCAACGATGTGGTCTGTCAGCAGCTGGCCTGATAAACCATCTTCTGCTTCTGTCTGTTTGATTTCTGAGCCTTTGCAGCAGCATGTTACAGTACATGTGTTGAATGCTAAAATGTCACTCAGTCAGAAAGTCATTAGAAAACCCCTCAATACTGCCAACGGCCAAATGTTTTATTACTGATACAAGAGAATGAAACTCAAGAGAGCATATTTCATCAACTTGTATTTGAAGATTTTTGGTGCTAGAATACAAATAATACATCTATCCCGGACAGCAATACAACATTTAACAAAAACAAGTCCCATGTGTCACAGTACAGTAGATCTTAATGATTTGTTATTCAACCCAGTGCTTAAGATATCTGAAAAACGAAAAGCATCATCCCTGGTTATTATGCAGTGGCTTCCAGCATGTCATGGAATGACGTTTAACACAGAGGAGGGTATGAAGAGAGGAGGGCCGGGGTTTGGGACACTCTGGCTGATCAGGAACAGGGATTATGCAGTAGGGCCAGGTGGCCTCAGACACTTGAACTGCACTTCTGATGAGGAAATAAATATCCCTCTTTTTGAAGTACCCTAAATCAAACATCCTTAAGATGAAATCCCCCCCATCTCACACTAGATCAGCCCCCAGTTATAAAGCTGTGGATTCCGCCTCTCGATTACTCTCTTCCCCGTCGCTCTCTCTCTCTCTCGCACGCACGTACGCACACCACATAAACACACACAGTTTATCCCTCATATCCAGCATTGACTGGTTAATATGGATGCATCCATAAATTAAAGGTAGTCATATGATCATATTTCTCTCTGGTTATCAGTCTCTGTGGATTAACATGAGAAGTGGCTCTCCAGGAAACAACACAGCTCTTTGCCATTTCGATAGTTAGGTACTATTCAGGGATGGATTTAACAATCAAATTTCAGTGGTATTAGTGGTATTTCAATGGTATTAGGCCAAAGTGTTTTGTCTGTCCCTGACCACCAATGTCAATGTCATTATCAACTCTGATTTTCCACCGCCCAATCACATCAACCTTAGCATCTACAAGAGTTCTTTTGACCAATCGGGTGTCTCCAGCTGCCTTCTTGGAACTAGTCCCTGACCAATCGCATCATTGTCACGGCCCACTGTAGTAGTGCCTCTGTCCAATCTCATCAACTTCATAGTAATCTATGCTGACAGGCCAACGAAGCCTGGGGGAAACCAGCACAGGGGGAGGATTTTTGAAATCACGTACCTTCCAAGTTCCACACACATACTACCAAACACGCATGTGCATGACCACCAAGACTGCTGCCATTTTTATCATACTTTCATCACCTACTACTTCAGCGCTCCCACAGCTGTCACATCCAAGCAGGCGGCCAGAACATAATGGCTGCTGTGATTCTTTGTAGGGACAGCCAAGGGACAACCTGCATTTCCCATATGCTGTCATGTCACTGTCACCCTGTCACTGACCCTTTATCTGGGGTGGCATCAAAGTCTCCTTCAAGCCCTCCACCTCTGCCATGGGTCGTTCCATTTGATCAAATAGAATGTCCCCCCTGCTTTCTGTCCAGTCCCTTCTCCTGAATGACACCAAAGCCCAGCCTCAGTCCTGCCTCCTGAGTATTCAGTGGCAATTTTAGCATGTAAATATTGGTAGGGCCTACATAAAGCTGTCCGAACAGCAATCCCAACACCTTACCACTGTTACACCTGGTTATCAGCGGAGCCTTGTCTGGCAGCAAAACAGTTCATTCAGTCTCATTTACTGATTAGCTGATATGGCTGACTTGCTTAAACAAATGTAGTTTATACCTACAATTGCAGTTAGCCACTTATTCCTTCCAAACCACTCATTTTTGAATTTGCGATTTCCAACTTGTGTAATGTCCAATGGCCGATGAGCACCGATACATTTGACATATAATTTCTCTACATATGACAAGTATTGAAAAGGATTTGCCAGTAGATTGTCATCTTGATTCATGATGATGACTGCTAGCTTGCTAGCTAATTTTAAAAGTATGATGTAGACATGATCAGTCAAATCAAAGCTCCGGCAGATATAACGTTATTTGACGTCATTTTATCTGTGACCAATGACCTTGAGCCTTCTTGGATGGGCACTTCTAATGTTGCTCTATGGCATCACCCAAGGGGCTTGCATTTTCGAGCTCTCCCTGTGGATTTTGCGTAGTGTCCCCATGAGTGACAGAACACTGAGCCAATCACGGCGCAACTGGAGAAGATTGCCAAGCCCTATGCTTTGTATTTTCCGCTGGCTGCCCCACCCCCACAGAAAGCACTGGGCAATCCTGAAACACCTGCTGTGTTTTGGAGCTGCCTTACTCAAGAAAGAAAAAATATATCAAGTTTGTATGCAGCTATTTTAACTCAATGTTTTTTTGTTGTTTGCAAACTGATATGTGACACGTATTAATACCAAAATAACATGCAAAACAACGGGTCGCCACTGTGAATGTTGATCATCAAACTCTGGAGGACCTATGTGGTCACTGAGCAGAGGGAAATGGTCAGAGAGCATGTGTTTGATACCGTTTCCTGGTGGACAGCAGTTTTTATGGTGTGAAAAAGTCATTAAGTTCCCATTAAGCCCATGTGGCCTGACTCCTTTCAGCAGACTGGGGGAGATGAGAGAGGGGAGGGATCAATGTCTTCACTCACTGTGAAAAGAGGGGATGGCCAATGTTAATAGTTTGACATTAACAATATTGCTGGCATTATGATCAAATTAACAGGACACATAATAATCCTTCAGTATGCTCAGCATGCCCAGTTTTAAGTGTGTGTGTCTTTGTGTGTGTTTACAGTACATGCGCGCGTGTTAGTGAGGGTGAGGCACCTGCAGCGATGCCTCAGAAATCTATCACTATGTAATGGGTCCTGGGAGATGAGTATTCCCAGAGACGTGTGAGGCTGTGCAACCACCCAGCAAGTGGCCCAATCATGGTCAGCGGTCTGACCATCTGACCTCATGGAATTGGTCCTGCTCTTACTCTCTATCATATGAAATAAGGTGAGCAGAGGGATGGCACACAGGTATTGTCCTTTCTTTTCTCCTGTTCATGTTGTCTTTGAAGTCACAAATGGCTCCAGAGAGATATTTTCACTGCAATAGTTCATACCCACAAGTGAGTAAAAAATCCACATTGATATCTTTTTCCATGTGCACATGCAGGGATCCAAATATAACCTATTACAGTTTCACCACCTTTTTATTCCTCCCTCCCTCTCTCCCTCACACATTCAGTATAGCCGCTAAGGGTTCCATCCCAAATGGCACCCTAATTCCCTAGTGCACTACTTTTGACCAGAGCTTTATGGGTTGTGGTTCAAAAGTAGTACAATATATACAGAATAGGGTGCCAGTTAAGACACATCCAAGGTGTGAGCGCCCACACCGAGGCACATCGTTACCTTCTCTTAAATCTTAACGTTTAGTTCTCTCTGGTACTGGAAGTAATGGCTGCACATAGGCAATCATCTCAACCGGGGAGCATCCGCATTAAACACGGCCTTCACCAATCACAGCACTGGGGGGAAAGGAAAATGCTTCATAAATGATCTCATTCACACTGTTGGAGTCTAGCTGATCTATCATTTAGAGTTTTTTCCTTCTCTTCTTTTCTTCCTCTGTTTTCGTAGACATTTGACATCATGATGTCCTACATAAGGGATGGGCAACTGGCGGTCCGTGGGCTGCATGCGTCCCACAGCATGCCTTTTGTAGGCCTGCAGATTACCCCCCCCCCAAAAAAATATATATATATACATACAGTGCCTTCAGAAATGATTCATTCCCCAGAATCTTTTTACGTGTCTATTTTCAAAGGATAAAGCTAAGAACAATAACTTCATAGTTCAGAACACGACAACAATATGGAGGAAAATGAAACATATTCTATAAGAAACGCCACCACTCCCTAAAAACACAACTCTATGGAACAATCCTTGGATAGCTTTTCAGAATTCACTGATAAATTGGTTCACATGGAAAACTACATGCATAGAAACCAGACATAACTTGGTAATAGGAAATACATGTATTCCCATGAAAGAATTAAAAATACATTTTGGACTGACCAATATGGATATTTTCAAATACATGCAATTTAAGTTTAATGTGACAAAATGATGTTTTGAAATCTTTAGGACGTCAGAGCAATCTTGAGGAAATCCTATTTGAGTCAGAAAAGGATATTCATATGATAGGTAAAATATGCCAAACATTACAGAGAGCCTATCCAACTGACAATCTCTAAGACAAAAATATAAACTATTTTAACCAAGACTTAAAAAGAGCTGATATTGGAACAAGATGGAGGGAATGTTGGAACATAACTAATTACATTACAGTTAAAGAAAATGTATGCTTGACTTAATTAATTTTAGATTGTATGTCCTAATATTCAATCATTTAAAAAAAATATATAAAAAAAAAATATATATATATATACTGTATATATTTTTTTCAATATTTTTTTTTTTTTTTTTTTTTTTAGTTCACTTTGTTTTTTTTTAAATCTAAAAACATTTAGTTCACTTTGTGGATGTGGTGTGTGCTCTGTAAATGGGTAAGAACATTTAGTTCACTTTGTGGATATGGTGTGTACTCTGTAAATGGGTAAGAACATTTAGTTCACTTTGTGGATATGGTGTGTGCTCTGTAAATGGGTAAGAACATTTAGTTCACTTTGTGGATATGGTGTGTGCTCTGTAAATGGGTAAGAACATTTAGTTCACTTTGTGGATATGGTGTGTGCTCTGTAAATGGGTAAGAACATTTAGTTCACTTTGTGGATATGGTGTGTGCTCTAAGAACATTTAAATGGGTAAAGAACATTTAGTTCACTTTGTGGATTGTAAATGGATATGGTGTGTGCTCTGTAAATGGGTAAGAACATTTAGTTCACTTTGTGGATATGGTGTGTACTCTGTAAATGGGTAAGAACATTTAGTTCACTTTGTGGATATGGTGTGTACTCTGTAAATGGGTAAGAACATTTAGTTCACTTTGTGGATATGGTGTGTGCTCTGTAAATGGGTAAGAACATTTAGTTCACTTTGTGGATATGGTGTGTACTCTGTAAATGGGTAAGAACATTTAGTTCACTTTGTGGATATGGTGTGTACTCTGTAAATGGGTAAGAACATTTAGTTCACTTTGTGGATATGGTGTGTACTCTGTAAATGGGTAAGAACATTTAGTTCACTTTGTGGATATGGTGTGTGCTCTGTAAATGGGTAAGAACATTTAGTTCACTTTGTGGATATGGTGTGTACTCTGTAAATGGGTAAGAACATTTAGTTCACTTTGTGGATATGGTGTGTGCTCTGTAAATGGGTAAGAACATTTAGTTCACTTTGTGGATATGGTGTGTACTCTGTAAATGGGTAAGAACATTTAGTTCACTTTGTGGATATGGTGTGTACTCTGTAAATGGGTAAGAACATTTAGTTCACTTTGTGGATATGGTGTGTACTCTGTAAATGGGTAAGAACATTTAGTTCACTTTGTGGATATGGTGTGTGCTCTGTAAATGGGTAAGAACAATGATATATGCTGTAACGCTCAACATTTACATTACATTCAGTCATCTAACAGAAACCCATCCAAAGCGACCCACAGAAGCAACCAGGGTCAACGCCCTTCCCAAGGGCACGTCGACAGATCTCCCACAAAGTCAAAACGGGGTCCCGAAACAGTGACCGATCAGCCATGGGCCCAAGCTCCCCGAGAGCTGCCCCTCAACCATCCGAGAAAAAATATATAAAATAATTCCATTCCCATTCTGTCAAATGTGTTGTTGACCATTGATTTTCAAGTATATTTAAGTCAAAGCTATCTCAGCAACTCAATGTTTTCTTGGTAAGCAACTCCAGTGTAGATTTGGCCTTGCGTTTTAGGTTATTGTCCTGCTGAAAGATGAATTAATCTCCCATTGTCTGGTGGAAAGCTCCATTCCATGTTTTTTTACTCTGAAAAACAGCCCAGTCCTTAATGATGACAAGCATACCTGTAACATGATGCAGCCACCACAATGCTTGAAAATATGGAGAGTGGTACTCAGTCATGTGTTGTGTTGGATTTACCCAAAACATAACACTTTGTATTCAGGACAAAAAGTGAATTGCTTTCCCACATTTCTTGCAGTATTACTTTAGTGCCTTGTTGCAAATAGGATGCGTGTTTTGGAACATTTGTATTCTGTACAGGCTTTCTTCTTTTCACTCTGACAATTAGGCTAGTATTGTGGAGTAACTACAATGTTGTTGATACATCCTCAGTTTTCTCCTATCACAGCCATTAAACTCCGTAACTGTTTTAAAGTCACCATTGGCCTCATGGTGAAATCCCCGAGCTGTCCCCTTCCTCTCTGGCAACTAAGTTAGGAAGGACACCTGTATCTTTGTAGTGACTGGGTGTATTGTTACACCATCCAAAGTTTAATTAATAACTTCACCATGCTCAAAGGGACATTCAATGTCTGTTTTTTTTACCCATCTCCCAATACGTTCACTTCTTTGTGAGGCATTGGAAAACCTCCCTGGTCTTTGTGGTTTATTTTATTTTTAATTTTTTGGGGGGTTGAATCTGTTTGAAATTCACTGCTCGACTGAGGGATCTTACAGATAATTGTGTGTGTGGGGTACAGAGATGAGGTAATCATTCAAAAATCATGTTAAACACCATTATTGCACACAGAGTGAGTCCATGCAACTTATTTGTTAACAAGTTGACTTGTTAAGCAGATTTTTACTCCTGAACTTATTTAGGCTCAAAGGGGTTGAATAAATTTTTAATTAATTTGTAAAAATGTTCAAAAACATAATTCCACTTCGACATTATGGGGTATTGTTTGTAGGACCGTAACACATAATTCCACTTTGACATTATGGGGTATTGTGTGTAGGACCGTAACAAAACATCTCTTATCGATTCTCAAACAGAGACGATGCTATCGATCTTAATCACATCTCACTTCTTCTAGCGTAGGACCCAATTACTCATCTCCACTCCTCTGCAATCCATTAGAGCTAGTGCTAGGCTACATCACCATACAGACCAGGCAGACAGGTAGACATGTCAATGCTAACACGTCCTGGTCTCAGCCTCTCACAGGTACTACTGATGCTGCTAACTGATCTGACTGCAATAGAATCTCATTTAATAAGCCCACTGCACTCCACATATCAATAACAGACTTGTACAGAAAAACTGCAGTCGGTGAGAATGTGTAGCGTGTCGAGTTTCAAGGAAAAGTATTTCAGTCATTTAAGAGAACAGCACAATTAACATGTCAGTGGTGCTAACAACATCTTCACGATTCAAATCGGCTTATTATTGAGCGCCATCACTTCACAGTAATAAAACAGGCAACATGAGTCAAATGATTCCTCAATTAGTTGAACAGCCACCACCAGACAGTCTATTGTAATCATGTGTGTGCACTGCAGGGAATTTACGGGTGGTGACTAAACACTAAATGTGATTCACTGGGATGGGATCATGTGCTGCTCCATGTATGATGAGTGAACATAGAGACAAGTGTGTGAAGCAACATTACAGTGATAAGAAGCTGTGCATGCCCACCCCCATCTCTGTCTCTGTCTCTGTCTCTGTCTACAGAGTGTGCTTGGAAGACTGAGGCTGGGCTTTAATAATAGTGTCTTCTCACATGCTTGGTAATATTGTAAGGTAACGTAAACCATTCCTGGGGTACATAGAGCTGTGAGTGTATTCCTGAGTGTGTGAGACAGAATATGTAAGTTAGTCTATGTTTATCTCAGTCAAAGTGAACCCTCATGTAAGAGTCCATTTTTTTGAGCAAATCTAAAATAAATCAACAGCTTCACTTCATCAGGGACTAGCACTACAGCTGTAGCTGGGAAAATCTATTTCTAAAAACAGTGTATGAAAATGATTTGCCAACAGCCAATAAATTCAGGAGGAGAATTAGAATTTTCAGAGAGTGCCAGGCAGCTAGTGATCCATATTAATTTCCACTGTGGCTACTGGCCAGAGAGATAACCAGAGAGGAAGTAAGAGACAGGAGAAGAGAAAGACACAATAAGACAGAGGCTGAGGGATTAGGACAGACGGACAGACGGATGGACAGAAAGACGGAAGCTGAGGGAGCACCTGGCATGTGTTCCTCAGCAGAAGAGAAGTGAATGATAGCAAGTTAGTTTGAGTCCCAGCAGGCATCATGCACCTCTTCTTGTTTGAGCTAATTGCCTCCCCTCTGACTTCACTATGAGCCAACTAGCACCACTACGGCAAACAGCCTTCGCACAGCAACGAGAACTGTGGAGAGAACAGGGCATGAATAAGCAGCATGTCAATGGTTTCGAAAAGAAAAAGTAAGCTGAATGTTTTTTTACATATTTGTTTCCAAAACTGCTTTGTTACTGTAGGAAAACATTATGTCAAGACTAGAATATAGACCTGAACATAGACCTATGATATAGACCTGAATATACACCTATGACATAGAGATAATTAGGAACATCCAAAGCCTCTCTAATTATATAACCAAAAACAGACATACTGCAACAAGTCGTAACATGGGACTATCTAGACTAGATTAACATATTCTCCATTATACAGAAACAGTCTGAGTCATGATTTGGTCTGATTAATATGGCAGGCCAAAGATAAAGATATTTGGATGGAGACAGTATGGCCATTTCTCAGGGGTATTCATGTTTAAATACAATCTAAAAAGCAGAAAATCTGTTCATGTATTTGACCTGACATTTTCATTTTGTATATGTCCTGTGAAGCAACAAGGTTCCAGACTGGAAGACTAATTCAATTATCAAATCGTTGTGTATTGTTCAGAAGACAAGGTCACGGCCTGGAGGAACTAGACCAGTCAATTATGCAGGAATATCTATTGAATTCATTTGAACACCATTCAAGGTCAGGGCCTGAATGGTACAGCTTTGATCATTTACAAGCCTGGAGCAAATTATTATACAATTATTATTGTCATAGTACTGTGTTAATAATCCAGACTGTGTGTTAGCATATTCTTAAAAGGGGAATCAGCAGTTGCTACATACACTTTTGGACTTCTAAAGTAATGATACATACCCATTGGTTCTTGAAGAATATACCTTAGAAATGCCTTAGTTCAACAGTCGTACCACATCAGAACCCAAAATATAAGATTGTTTTAGTCCAAAAATAATAGTGATATCATGGATGGTCAGTCCTTGCATCCATCTCTGGTTACATTTCTCCATCGCCATCCCTCAACTTTTAATTGAAACAAGGGATGGGAGAAGGCTTAATTGTTTCTACTGCTGATTGCTACTTTAATGTACTCATTTGATCAAATTAACCGAGAAGAGTAACACTCTTTTTGGTCTTAAAATTAAGAAACTAGTCTGTAAACAGGGTACTCTATTGTTTGAAAATTAAACCATCTCTGTTGATTCTACAGCAGTACTAGCATAGCCTACTGGTCAGTCCATGTCAATCAGGATGGAGGCTCCACATCCAGAAGATAGACAGCTGAATCTGTTGTTTGGATGGTTAGTCTGTCAGAGGCTGTGGTAAATGTAAACGTGCCTCAGTGAAAGCTTGATCCATTCAAGTTGAGGTTCAGCTTTTGTTTTTACAGCTAACACCAATTTATAACAAGTGGAGCTGCTATATGCAAAGGAGAAGACCGTTTCCCATTCAGGACTTCATGTCACACCTTATAATAAATCTTTTCGGGATCAGTGTCCCTTCCACGGGACGGTTCCGCTAACCTAGGCTAATGAGATTAGCATTAGGTTGTAAGTAAGAAGAACATTTCCCAGGAAATAAACATATCTGATATTGGCAGAAAGCTTAAATGTGTGTTAATCTAACTGCACTGTCCAATTTACAGTAGCTAGTACAGTGAAAGAATACCATGCTATTGTTTGAGGAGAGTGCACAATTTTGAACATGAAAAGTTATTAATAAACAAATTAGGCACATTTGGGCACTCTTGATACAAAATGTTGAACATAAATACAATGGTTCATTGGATCAGTCAAAAGCGTTTCACATACACTGCTGCCATCTAGTTGCCAAAATCTAAATTGCACCTGGTCTGGAATAATACATTATGGCTTTTCTCTTGCATTTCAAAGATGATGGTACAAAAAAATACAAAAGAACGTGTTTTTTTCTTTGTATTATCTCTTACCAGATCTATTGTGTTATATTCTCCTACATTCCTTTCACATTTCCACAAGAACTGAAAGTGGACAGGTGAGTCTTTTTCCTTCTCGTCAGTCACTCAGTGGAGTAAAAGTGAGTGGTGGTGGATATGCAGACTGGCTGAGAGAGAGCGAGAGAGAGAGAGAGAACGAGAGCGTACGAGAGAGAGCGAGAGATGATCCGAGTCCAAGAGTGAATGTGCTCTGCAAGATAGAAATAAGACAGGCAAGAGGAGTAGCTCCAGAAATTATCCTCAGATTCATTCATCGTTAATAGTTATACTGTTTACTGTTTGTAGGCATATGCATGGCTAAACGTGCTAATGAGAGAAGATGGTTCTCTTTTACTAGCACATTATTCATCATAGACTGGTGGCTAGGGGAGGATCTGGAGAGGAGAAAACCCACAGTGACTTGTATTTTAACACATGATTATGCTACCACACGCTTGACCGTGACTACCTACTAATGACACATAACAGTGACTACCTACTAATGACACATAACAGTGACTACCTACTAATGACACATAACAGTGACTACCTACTAATGACACATAACAGTGACTACCTACTAATGACACATAACAGTGACTACCTACTAATGACACATAACAGTGACTACCTACTAATGACACATGACAGTGACTACCTACTAATGACACATAACAGTGACTACCTACTAATGACACATGACAGTGACTACCTACTAATGACACATAACAGTGACTACCTACTAATGACACATGACAGTGACTACCTACTAATGACACATAACAGTGACTACCTACTAATGACACATGACAGTGACTACCTACTAATGACACATAACAGTGACTACCTACTAATGACACATAACAGTGACTACCTACTAATGACACATGACAGTGACTACCTACTAATGACACATGACAGTGACTACCTACTAATGACACATAACAGTGACTACCTACTAATGACACATAACAGTGACTACCTACTAATGACACATGACAGTGACTACCTACTAATGACACATGACAGTGACTACCTACTAATGACACATGACAGTGACTACCTACTAATGACACATGACAGTGACTACCTACTAATGACACATGACAGTGACTACCTACTAATGACACATGACAGTGACTACCTACTAATGACACATAACAGTGACTACCTACTAATGTCACATGACAGTGACTACCTACTAATGACACATGACAGTGACTACCTACTAATGACACATGACAGTGACTACCTACTAATGACACATAACAGTGACTACCTACTAATGACACATGACAGTGACTACATACTAATGACACATGACAGTGACTACCTACTAATGACACATAACAGTGACTACCTACTAATGACACATGACAGTGACTACCTACTAATGACACATGACAGTGACTACCTACTAATGACACATGACAGTGACTACCTACTAATGTCACATAACAGTGACTACCTACTAATGACACATGACAGTGACTACCTACTAATGACACATGACAGTGACTACCTACTAATGACACATGACAGTGACTACATACTAATGACACATGACAGTGACTACCTACTAATGACACATGACAGTGACTACCTACTAATGACACATAACAGTGACTACCTACTAATGACACATAACAGTGACTACCTACTAATGACACATAACAGTGACTACCTACTAATGACACATGACAGTGACTACCTACTAATGACACATGACAGTGACTACCTACTAATGACACATGACAGTGACTACCTACTAATGACACATAACAGTGACTACCTACTAATGACACATAACAGTGACTACCTACTAATGACACATGACAGTGACTACCTACTAATGACACATGACAGTGACTACCTACTAATGACACATAACAGTGACTACCTACTAATGACACATGACAGTGACTACCTACTAATGACACATGACAGTGACTACCTACTAATGACACATAACAGTGACTACCTACTAATGACACATGACAGTGACTACCTACTAATGACACATGACAGTGACTACCTACTA
The DNA here is from genome assembly GCF_018296145.1 of Oncorhynchus tshawytscha. Classification (NCBI taxonomy): domain Eukaryota; kingdom Metazoa; phylum Chordata; class Actinopteri; order Salmoniformes; family Salmonidae; genus Oncorhynchus; species Oncorhynchus tshawytscha. Next base: position 19,881,930 of record NC_056455.1, on the reverse strand, counting down.
ATGACACATGACAGTGACTACCTACTAATGTCACATGACAGTGACTACCTACTAATGACACATGACAGTGACTACCTACTAATGACACATAACAGTGACTACCTACTAATGACACATAACAGATGTCACATGACAGTGACTACCTACTAATGACACATGACAGTGACTACCTACTAATGACACATGACAGTGACTACCTACTAATGACACATAACAGTGACTACCTACTAATGACACATGACAGTGACGACATACTAATGACACATGACAGTGACTACCTACTAATGACACATAACAGTGACTACCTACTAATGACACATGACAGTGACTACCTACTAATGACACATGACAGTGACTACCTACTAATGACACATGACAGTGACTACCTACTCACATAACAGTGACTACCTACTAATGACACATGACAGTGACTACCTACTAATGACACATGACAGTGACTACCTACTAATGACACATGACAGTGACTACATACTAATGACACATGACAGTGACTACCTACTAATGACACATGACAGTGACTACCTACTAATGACACATAACAGTGACTACCTACTAATGACACATAACAGTGACTACCTACTAATGACACATAACAGTGACTACCTACTAATGACACATGACAGTGACTACCTACTAATGACACATGACAGTGACTACCTACTAATGACACATGACAGTGACTACCTACTAATGACACATAACAGTGACTACCTACTAATGTCACATAACAGTGACTACCTACTAATGACACATGACAGTGACGACATACTAATGACACATGACAGTGACTACCTACTAATGACACATAACAGTGACTACCTACTAATGACACATGACAGTGACTACCTACTAATGACACATAACAGTGACTACCTACTAATGACACATAACAGTGACTACCTACTAATGACACATGACAGTGACGACATACTAATGACACATAAGTGACTACCTACTAATGACACATAAGTGACTACCTACTAATGACACATGACAGTGACTACCTACTAATGACACATGACAGTGACTACCTACTAATGACACATGACAGTGACTACCTACTAATGTCACATAACAGTGACTACCTACTAATGACACATGACAGTGACTACCTACTAATGACACATGACAGTGACTACCTACTAATGACACATGACAGTGACTACATACTAATGACACATGACAGTGACTACCTACTAATGACACATGACAGTGACTACCTACTAATGACACATAACAGTGACTACCTACTAATGACACATAACAGTGACTACCTACTAATGACACATAACAGTGACTACCTACTAATGACACATGACAGTGACTACCTACTAATGACACATGACAGTGACTACCTACTAATGACACATGACAGTGACTACCTACTAATGACACATAACAGTGACTACCTACTAATGACACATAACAGTGACTACCTACTAATGACACATGACAGTGACTACCTACTAATGACACATGACAGTGACTACCTACTAATGACACATGACAGAGACTACCTACTAATGACACATGACAGTGACTACCTACTAATGACACGACAGTGACTACCTACTAATGACACATGACAGTGACGACATACTAATGACACATGACAGTGACTACCTACTAATGACACGACAGTGACTACCTACTAATGACACATGACAGTGACGACATACTAATGTCACATGACAGTGACGACATACTAATGACACATGACAGTGACTACCTACTAATGACACATGACAGTGACGACATACTAATGACACATGACAGTGACTACCTACTAATGACACATGACAGTGACTACCTACTAATGACACATGACAGTGACGACATACTAATGACACATGACAGTGACTACCTACTAATGACACATGACAGTGACGACCTACTAATGTCACATGACAGTATCGTTTATTATAAAACAAACTGAACACTAAGAAGTACAAAAACAATAAACGAATACCTGAAATAACAAAACCGAAATAGTCCCGTGTGGTGACAAACACAGACACGGAAACAAACACCCACAAACCAATAGTGAAACCCAGGCTACCTAAGTATGATTCTCAATCAGCGACAACTAACGACACCTGCCTCTGATTGAGAACCATACTAGGCCGCAACAGAAACCAAACATAGAAACACAAAACATAGACTGCCCACCCCAACTCACGCCCTGACCATACTAAATGAAGACAAAACAAAGGAAATAAAGGTCAGAACATGACAGACAGTGACTACCTACTAATGACACATGACAGTGACTACCTACTAATGACACATGACAGTGACTACCTACTAATGACACATGACAGACAGTGACTACCTACTAATGACACATGACAGACAGTGACTACCTACTAATGTCACATGACAGACAGTGACTACCTACTAATGTCACATGACAGAGACTACCTACTAATGTCACATGACAGTGACTACCTACTAATGACACATGACAGTGACTACCTACTAATGACACATGACAGTGACTACCTTCTAATGTCACATGACAGTGACTACCTACTAATGACACGACAGTGACTACCTACTAATGTCACATGACAGTGACTACCTACTAATGTCACATGACAGTGACTACCTACTAATGTCACATGACAGTGACTACCTACTAATGTCACATGACAGTGACTATCTACTAATGAAACATGACAGTGACTATCTACTAATGACACATGACAGTGACTATCTACTAATGACACATGACAGTGACTACCTACTAATAACGCCACTATTGTACAACTACTGTTGCCACTATGACTAAGGAAAAAAAAAAAAAATCCATAAATGTTTAATTCAAAAGTTTTCAGTCTCTTACCCTCAAAATAATCTGTGTTAATCTGTGTCACAGTAACTCAAGAGGGAGGAGAAAGAACAGATAATTAGTGGATAGCAACATGTTATCAACAAAGAGAGAAGCCTTGGAGCAGCCTACATCTGACAACAGAGAGCACCAACAAACAGACGGACACTGGAGCAGTCTGAAAAATATTGTGTTCCCAGGAAATAAAAAGGAGTTCCCAGAAGCCGACACCAGCGGAAAACAAAGCCAATAACCCAGAGCTCCACAACCCAACCAGTCACTACTCAGATAGAGGCAACCACTTTCTGACAACTCCATACAACTACCTTATGGACTTACTATCTGCAGGGATCATGAACACACACGCAACACACACTCACAAAGACACACACACCAGATCATACAGCTTATTGGGAATGCAAATGTGCTGCAGCATGGTGGCTTCAAAGGGGTAAACTGTACCCAGGGAAGCTGTCATCAAAGAGGGGACCTTTGAGACCCCCGTGTCTGACATTAAATCACACACCAACTGGTGCGCGGGCGAAATGCCAATGAAAACAGTAATCATAGTGTAATTATCCTCTCCTCAGGGACAAGTGAAAAGCAATTACACTCTGAGGATGTGCACAGGATGCCAGAGATATGTGGCCCATTCCTGTGTGGTGGTGGTGGAGGGATGGAGAGGGAGGACAAGCCATGAGGTCTCACCTGTAGCGGGGGGACAGAAGGTGTGGTGGTGGTGGAGGGATGGAGAGGGAGGACAAGCCATGAGATCTCACCTGTAGAGGGGGAGACAGAAGGTGTGGTGGTGGTGGAGGGATGGAGAGGGAGGACAAGCCATGAGGTCTCACCTGTAGAGGGAGGGACAGAAGGTGTGGTGGTGGTGGAGGGATGGAGAGGGAGGACAAGCCATGAGGTCTCACCTGTAGAGGGAGGGACAGAAGGTGTGGTGGTGGTGGAGGAATGGAGAGGGAGGACAAGCCATGAGGTCTCACCTGTAGAGGGGGAGACAGAAGGTGTGGTGGTGGTGGAGGAATGGAGAGGGAGGACAAGCCATGAGGTCTCACCTGTAGAGGGGGGACAGAAGGTGTGGTGGTGGTGGAGGGATGGAGAGGGAGGACAAGCCATGAGGTCTCACCTGTAGAGGGGGGACAGAATGTGTGGTGGTGGTGGTGGAGGGATGGAGAGGGAGGACAAGCCATGAGGTCTCACCTGTAGAGGGGGGACAGAATGTGTGGTGGTGGTGGTGGAGGGATGGAGAGGGAGGACAAGCCATGAGGTCTCACCTGTAGAGGGGGGACAGAATGTGTGGTGGTGGTGGTGGAGGGATGGAGAGGGAGGACAAGCCATGAGGTCTCACCTGTAGAGGGGGACAGAATGTGTGGTGGTGGTGGAGGAATGGAGAGGGAGGACAAGCCATGAGGTCTCACCTGTAGAGGGGGAGACAGAAGGTGTGGTGGTGGTGGAGGAATGGAGAGGGAGGACAAGCCATGAGGTCTCACCTGTAGTGGGGGACAGAAGGTGTGGTGGTGGTGGAGGGATGGAGAGGGAGGACAAGCCATGAGATCTCACCTGTAGAGGGGGAGACAGAAGGTGTGGTGGTGGTGGAGGAATGGAGAGGGAGGACAAGCCATGAGGTCTCACCTGTAGAGGGGGAGACAGAAGGTGTGGTGGTGGTGGAGGGATGGAGAGGGAGGACAAGCCATGAGGTCTCACCTGTAGAGGGAGGGACAGAAGGTGTGGTGGTGGTGGAGGGATGGAGAGGGAGGACAAGCCATGAGGTCTCACCTGTAGAGGGAGGGACAGAAGGTGTGGTGGTGGTGGAGGGATGGAGAGGGAGGACAAGCCATGAGGTCTCACCTGTAGAGGGGGGACAGAAGGTGTGGTGGTGGTGGAGGGATGGAGAGGGAGGACAAGCCATGAGGTCTCACCTGTAGAGGGGGAGACAGAAGGTGTGGTGGTGGTGGAGGGATGGAGAGGGAGGACAAGCCATGAGGTCTCACCTGTAGAGGGGGGACAGAAGGTGTGGTGGTGGTGGAGGGATGGAGAGGGAGGACAAGCCATGAGGTCTCACCTGTAGAGGGAGGGACAGAAGGTGTGGTGGTGGTGAAGGGATGGAGAGGGAGGACAAGCCATGAGGTCTCACCTGTAGAGGGGGGACAGAAGGTGTGGTGGTGGTGGAGGGATGGAGAGGGAGGACAAGCCATGAGGTCTCACCTGTAGAGGGGGGACAGAAGGTGTGGTGGTGGTGGTGGAGGGATGGAGAGGGAGGACAAGCCATGAGGTCTCACCTGTAGAGGGGGGACAGAAGGTGTGGTGGTGGTGGAGGGATGTAGAGGGAGGACAAGCCATGAGGTCTCACCTGTAGAGGGAGGGACAGAAGGTGTGGTGGTGGTGGAGGGATGGAGAGGGAGGACAAGCCATGAGGTCTCACCTGTAGAGGGGGGACAGAAGGTGTGGTGGTGGTGGAGGGATGGAGAGGGAGGACAAGCCATGAGGTCTCACCTGTAGAGGGGGGACAGAAGGTGTGGTGGTGGTGGAGGGATGTAGAGGGAGGACAAGCCATGAGGTCTCACCTGTAGAGGGGGGACAGAATGTGTGGTGGTGGTGGTGGAGGGATGGAGAGGGAGGACAAGCCATGAGATCTCACCTGTAGAGGGAGGGACAGAAGGTGTGGTGGTGGTGGAGGGATGGAGAGGGAGGACAAGCCATGAGGTCTCACCTGTAGAGGGAGGGACAGAAGGTGTGGTGGTGGTGAAGGGATGGAGAGGGAGGACAAGCCATGAGGTCTCACCTGTAGAGGGAGGGACAGAAGGTGTGGTGGTGGTGGAGGGATGGAGAGGGAGGACAAGCCATGAGGTCTCACCTGTAGAGGGAGGGACAGAAGGTGTGGTGGTGGTGAAGGGATGGAGAGGGAGGACAAGCCATGAGATCTTGGAGAGCAAGAGCCCTCAGTAGCTGAAAGAAAAGATAATCTCATTGGCCAGCCTATAATAACAAACAGAAGCAGATATTTCCTGGGAGGAAGACTTGGTTGTTCCTAACCACCATTCAACCTGAGGGTTTACTGTTGTGTTTGTAAAGTTGATAACATGGCTATTGGCTTCTGATTAAAGAACACGGGCAGAGAACAACATACTCATGGTACATTGAGACTCTGCCAAAAAGGGAGTTTGAGGGGATTTCTGGTTTCTGTCAAACAAAACAAAAGCCCAATACAAATTTACACAGAATTATTCAGCAGTTTTCCTCTCTTTCTTAGTCACCAACTAAATTTCTCTCACTCACTCTCAATCGCTCACTCCATCTCTCCCTTTCATGCTGAGAAATTAACTGACATTTCTATGTGAGTTATCGGCTGCTTTGCCAGGGAGATATTTCAGCCTCTGCTCCCATCCAGATGCTATTTCACCCAGTGCTGATGTGACCCAGACAGTGTTTAAAGTAGCGATAGAGAGAGAAAGTCAGCTGACTGCAGTTAAACAAACCCACACACCAAGCTCCACACCCTGCAGTCATAGTCTCTCCATCCTCCTGGTGTTCCCAAGCGGAGGTCCGGGAGCTGGGGGAGCAACGACGTGACACTAATGAGACAGAGGAACATTTAAGCCCTCACATCCATGCTCCACATTCTCCTCCTAATTACATTTCTCTCTTTGTAATATGCAGGGATTATGTGATGAAGCAGGAGCTGTTCAATGGCATTTTAAAACGCCTCGGGAATAACAAGTATCTCGATCGCTCGTGCTCTACTCTCGCTCTCTCTATATTTAAAACATACTAACTGCTCCTGTAAAGAGTTGCTTGTGTATCTTCATGCCACGGCGCTCCCATCACTATTAACCTTAGTGTTAACTCTATCTAGCTGGATGACTTACAGCACATAGGCACATCTGTGGCCAAATGGAAAATTCCAGCAGCACTCTAGAACCAATCAGAACACTGGAATACCATGTGCAGTGACCCATACACACCTCTAAATAGTGTCTATGACCTGTGCTGGAGCTCTTCGTATGAATGCATTCTGCACATCTAATAACACGATTATGCATGACACACATCTCTGTGGAAGGCCACTGGGGGGAAAGGGATGTTTTTGTATGGAATATGTCCTTGTATTGAGTGTATTAAATGGAGCAGATACTTAGTCATGCCTCCTGGCCTTTGACCCCGGCCTGACCCAGAGGAACTGTCACTGTGACAGGAATGAGAATGTGCTTCGAATGCCCCATCTGTAGCCAGCTCACAAGCTGTGGTGTAAGAGATGCAAGTTTAATGTAGAAGGAATGAAAACCACATATGGCTAAACACACACACACAATCTTCTAAGATGAGCGTGTGCATGCTCAAACACACACACACACACACACACACAGAGACGTGGATAAGAATGCATGTCATTGTTTCAGCTATTTCCATTTGCCTGGTGGGGATGAATAAAGTGTCATTGTGTTGTGCTGTACACACAAACACAGCCGACAGGTTGATACAGAGACCACTAGAGTCTCCTGGTGATGGAGGTGTCCTACTAAACCACTGACAAACTAGTGCTGTGTCTGTGTGGAAATAATAATCCAGCACTCATCTAAATTACAATCAGCATGTGAATTGTCCAGGGAGGGAGGGAGGGAGAGGACATGGGGGAAGAGGATAGAAGGAGGTTTGTAACAAAAGGAGATGCAGAGAGACGGGTGAGTCGGGGAGAAGAAAGACAGGGGAAGGGTGAGAGAGAGAAGGCTGAGAAAAGAGCGGCAGATGAAAGAATGCTGAGTAAAGTGAGTGTGCTATCATTTCCCTCTCTCATCCTCTCTTTGTGATGCTCCCATGTAGTCTAATTGATAGGAGGGTGGTGTGAATAACAGCAATCTGAGTGTGTGTGTGTTATTCTTGTCTACTTTCACACAGAATTGCAGTGTTGCAGTTTGTTTTCTTCTAGTAACAGGTCCCCTCTCATCCTCAAACACTAAAGAGGAACTGTCTGTCTCACTTCCACCGGCTTTGTCTTCCTTCTATCTCTGTATTTCTCCTCTACTCACTCTCTCCATTTATCTCCATGTCTCCCTGTCTGTATCTACCCTTTAGACTGGTCTTCCATTTCCCCCACAATTGCTCTCTCTCCATCTCTCCTGTGTGTCTTCCATCTTTGCTTCTGTGTGTTTTTCAGTCACCCCTCTCTGTTTCTACATATATTCTCCTCTCCTCCATCTTGTCAGTCTGTCTCTCTGTAGGAGACATGTGGTACAGGACCGACAGCTTTATGAGCACAGACAATGGCCTAATTGCAGAGCTGTAAAGCTATGATGTGTGTGTGTCACCTGCGTTGGCACAGGGAGATATGGCTCAGATTATCTCGCAAATAAACACATATGAACATGCATGCATGGCCACACACACCCCCCCCACACACACACACACACACACACACACACACACACAGAGGATTCAGTGCGACAGAGCGGCCCCCTGCCCTGCTGTGTTCTATTCTTTGTTAGTTATTTATATTCCAGGCACAGACAGAGACGCTCACTTCAAAGCAGAGATGTTGCAGCGATCATCTCTCTCCGCTGTAAACAAACACTGATCTTTCCTTTTCTCTGAGTCACGCTTTCTTCTGCCAAGGGCCAGCTGGGGAAGATTCAATTAATAGTGTGTGTGTGCATGGTGTGTGTGTGTGTGTGTGTCCTATGATGTTTTTACCTCCAAATCAAAGCCTATTGTTTCTTCTCTGTATGGAAGATGTTGTTGGTTAGTAGGATCTGAGAATGTGATGTTGGTTACAGTGATTGGCCAGCAGACACCTTCAGAAGAACACTCTGATCTGTGGAGCCGGAGGTGACCCTGAAAACCTTCCTTATTAAAGAAGAAGCTCTCATCTTCCTTCCTGTTTTCCACAAAGGCATGTAGCAGTTTTTATAAGATTTGGCATGGGACCTCAGATCCTCTAAATTTTCTACAGCTGCACCACTGAGAGCATCTTGACTGCTTGGCATCCGACCTTAAGGCGCTATAGAGGGTGGTGCGTACGGCCCAGTACATCACTGGGGCTGAGCTCCCTGCCATCCAGGACCTGTATACCAGGCGGTGTCAGAGGAAGGACCTGAAAATTGTCAAAGACTCCAGCCATGCAGGTCATACTGTTCTCTCTGCTACTGTACGGCAAGTGGTAACAACGCACCAAGTCTGGAACCAACAGGACCCTGAACAGCTTCTACCCCCTAAGCTATAAGACTGATAAATAGTTTATCAAATATCTTCCCAGACTATCTGCATTGACCCTTTTTGCAATAACTCTTTTGACTCATCACATATGCTGCTACTGCTTATTTTCTATCCTGTTGCCTAGTCACTTTACCCCTACCTACATCTACCTCAATTACCTCGTCACTTTACCCCTACCTACATCTACCTCAATTAACTCGTCACTTTACCCCTACCTACATCTACCTCAATTACCTCGTCACTTTACCCCTACCTACATCTACCTCAATTACCTCGTCACTTTACCCCTACCTACATTCTACCTCAATTAACTCGTCACTTTACCCCTACCTACATCTACCTCAATTACCTCGTCACTTTACCCCTACCTACATCTACCTCAATTACTTTGTGCCCAGCACAGCAACTTGCTACTGATACACTGTGTATATAGCAAAGTAATCGTTACTCATTGTGTATCTATTCCTTGTGTTATTATTTCTCTATTATATATATTTTTCTCTCTCTGTATTGTTGGGAAGGGCCCGTAAGTAAGTCATTCACTATTAGTCTACACCTATTGTTTACGAAGAGCGTGACAAATACAATGTCATTGGATTTGATCTATCGAGGGGGATCTGCTGCATTCACTTATCTAATCCAGTATATCCTGACCTGCAGAATAACATTGTACAGGCTATATAAGTACAAGTACAGGTACGGAGACACGCACACACCTGAATGTCCCTTCAACACATTTGAACAGTATCATCCGCGATGAAACAATGAGCACCCAGATTTTATAAACGTCGTACAGACAGATGGTTGGAATCACTGAGTTCTCATGATGAGTCATCGCTACAGTGCAACTAGAAACATCATTCTCATAACCAACAACGTTCTTCTAATAACTAGGGGTAGAAAAGCCTATTATGACCTCCATCCAGACATGCTGCAGATTACACTGGCAGTGTACTGGCTCTAACATGGACTCCATTTGAGGAATTCATCATCACACAGTATAATACCAAAGCACTCAAACGGTCTGAAAAGCCTGTAATTGCACTTGAAAGTAAGAGGGACCTTGCCTGTAGCAGCATTTTTGAACACAGGCTATAACACAGACTAGTGATCAATGTTCCCTGCAACATCAAGCCAGGTCCATGTTGCAGTAGCTAATCATCCTTGATTACACGTTGTTAATGTTTCCAATGTTCCATCGTTGCCTCTATAGCACCACACAAATCTGTGACCACCAGAAACATTCACTGGTTGCACATCAGAGTTAGACGGAACACACACACACAAACAATATGAAGCATGTTGCGAAGCATGTTTCTACCTGACCCCAAGGCAGAAGACAGTAGTCTGCTAGCCAGAGAGTCTGAAGATAATCATGTTTGTCACAGGCGTCGTAAGAAGTGGACCAAGGTGCAGCATGGTTAGCGTACTTATTCCTTTTAATTAGAATGTCACCAACAATACAAAATGACAGTGAAGCTTAACAGTGCTATGATGCCTCTAACAAAGTTAACTACCCACACTGAAAGGAGGGCAAAAGGGCTACCTAAGTATGATTCCCAATCAGAGACAACGATAGACAGCTGTCCCTGATTGAGAACCATACCTGGCCAAAATATAGAAATAAAGAAACATAGAAAACAAAACATAGAATGCCCACCCAAATCACACCCTGACCAAACCAAAATAGAGACATAAAAAAGGCTCTCTAAGGTCAGTGTTTAACAATCATTGAACATCTCTTGCCCTCCTGCTTTCCGTCTTCATACAGACTTAAACACTCTCCAGGTGGCTGGTGTAGATTCTAATAGAGCTGAACTCAGACCTGTCTGGCCAAGGCTGAGGTGGGCGAGTGTTTCAACAGAACACATTATTCATGTCGAATGGAATGCAACAGCATATAATGACTTGCAATAATGTAACACTTTGACGTGCTGCTATGTGAAATGATGGTTGATGTCCTGCGATGTGTAGTGAAGAGATGGTTTCTATGATATGGAAAGATGCACTTCACCCCAGGGAGAAGGGTCAATGGCAAAATGGTTAAAAGACCATACTGATGTATCTATAAGAGGGATACCTGGGGGTGAGTAGCACACACACACACACACACGGTTAGATACTACTGCACTGTTGGAGCTTACATGGTTGAGATAATAAGGGTCTGAAATGAACTGCCAGGTCTGAGATAATAGGGGTGTGAAATGAACTGCCAGGTCTGAGATAATAAGGGTCTGAAATGAACTGCCAGGTCTGAGATAATAGGGGTCTGAGATAATAAGGGTCTGAAATGAACTGCCAGGTCTGAGATAATAAGGGTCTGAAATGAACTGCCAGGTCTGAGATAATAAGGGTCTGAAATGAACTGCCAGGTCTGAGATAATAAGGGTCTGAAATGAACTGCCAGGTCTGAAATAAACTGCCACGTCTGAGATAATAAGGGTCTGAAATGAACTGCCAGGTCTGAGATAATAAGGGTCTGAAATGAACTGCCACATCTGAGATAATAAGGGTCTGAAATGAACTGCCAGGTCTGAGATAATAAGGGTCTGAAATGAACTGCCAGGTCTGAGATAATAAGGGTCTGAAATGTTTGGTCTCTGTTCCCTACTGTTTGCCTTCTCTCACCGATGAAGGCTGAGAGACAACTGTGTACTGAAGTGAGAGAAGGGGGAGAGAAACAGAGGTCAACACAACAGGTCCACACTGAACTATCACATAGAGGGGTAGAAGGTATTCCAGTCATTCATTAGAAAGAGTCAAAGACCTCACAGAGATGGACTCATATCAACCTACAAGTGAGAGCTACACACTGGTGAATACATTATATAGAGGTGAATTGGCTGAATTACCTCCATACAATACAATGCACTTTGAGCAATACTGAAAAGCATGAACTAAATTGGTAAATTAATCATTAAAACGGTTGTCTGCCTCTTTTGTGTTGAACAAATAACAATCTGATATAGCATTCTCTAATCCTCTAGCATGTCAGATTCATACCACACTGTAATCAACCATAGACTGCCTAACATTATTGTTACGTTCCCCAGTTTCTGGGTTGTTGTGGGTTTGTATGTGTGTGTATTTCAGGATGGCTTCCTGGATTCCAAGCAGCTGATTGGTCGGCCCCATTGCAGATTGGCGCTAAGACCCCGCCCTCTCGTCAGGGAAAAGACAGTGCTCCTTTGTTAGGAAAGAGCTTCTTTGTATGTGCTGTGTTGTAGAGTATTTTGTAGCTGCTCCTGCAGAGGTATGGGAATGCCGTAGGACTTAGTGAACAATTTAAATAAACCAAAAAACACTAAGTTTGGTGAATTATTCTGTTTCATTTGTTCCCAGGGGGGAAGGGGAAATCACCTTGGGAGTGTTTAGGCAAGAGGCCTGCAGGCATACATAACCACTTGAGTTTACTCTGTCTATGCACACTAGGTAAGACCTGGGCAGACCACCCCCTGTATTTTGGTTAGTGTGCCAGGTGGTGCTAAGATTAGGTAAGTAGTGTGTGGGTGGGTGGGTGGATAGGTAGGTAGGTAGGTAGGTAGGTAGGTAGGTAGGTAGGTAGGAAGGAAGGAGACGGGGCTTTAACTTTTACTCTCTTTGCTTTGGTTCCGTCCAGCCCCTTTTCCCCACTACCTGTGAAGGAAATTCCCTGCACACGGTAACCTTTCCCAGCCTCTGTCATCCTTCCCCGCACCTATAAACCTCTTTCACTCCATGGGGGGTTGAGTTGTAGCAGGGTGTTGCGTTCCCTCTACCAAGAAGCGAAAGTAACAAGTATGCATTTCAACAATCCAAAGTGATCTTGATGTGTGAATGGGGTATACAGTGAGAGGCCAGAGGCCACCTGGTAATCACAAGCAGTCACAAACTTGTTGAGTAGAAAACAGGTTAATTGCTGGAATGACACCTCTCACAGCAGAAAGGCTGTTCCATTCTACTTAAAGAAACCTGTGATCGGTCAAGTTGTGGAGTATAGAAAGGGTTGGTTGACCACACATTGTATCCTCAGCTGACATAGAAAGTTATTCTGAATGTGTATATAATCAACCTGAGTTGTGTTCTCAAATAGAATACAGATTGGGTGTATGATGCAGCCTGATAGTGCCGAGTTCATTTCTCTGCTCAGCTGAGGAGTGGGAGGACAAAGCCATCAGTTTCCAGGAGACAGCAGCAGTAGCAACATAGGCCCAGGGGCTATAAGAGACAAATCAATCCTCCCAGGAGCATTCATAAACTCAGGAGAAGTTAGGGAGTGTATCATTCTTTCTCTTTCATTATAGATCAACAGAGAAGCCAGGGCCTCCACTTTAAAACTCACGTCATAAATAAAATATCTCCAATATCGCCTGTGTTATTGCATGAGACTGATGTGCGTACTCAATGAATTTTTATTTACCTTTATTCAACTAGGCAAGTCAGTTAAGAACAAGTTCTTATTGTCAATGACAGGCTAGGAACAGTGGGTTAACTTCCTGTTCAGGAGCAGAACGACAGATTTGTACCTTGTCAGCTCGGGGATTTGAACTTGCAACCTTCCGGTTACTAGCCCAACGATCTAGCCTACCCTGCCGCCCCAAATGGGCTTTGTGTGTGTGTTTTTGTTTAATTACCCTTATGGGGAGCAGAATTCCTCACAAGGATAGTAGAACAAGGAAAATTCAGAAAAGTGGGGACATTTCGCTGGTCACCACAAGGAAAAATGCTATTTTAGGCTTAGGGGTTAAAGTTAGTCTTAGGGAATGAATGAATCTCTCTCTCTCTCTCTCTCTCTCTCTCTCTCTCTCTCTCTCTCTCTCTCTCTCTCTCTCTCTCTCTCTCTCTCTCTCTCTCTCTCTCTCTCTCTCTCTCTCTCTCTCTCTCTCTCTCTCTCTCTCTCTCTCTCTCTCTCTCTCTCTCTCTCTCTCTCTCTCTCTCTCTCTCTCTCTCTCTCTCTCTCTCTCTCTCTCTCTCTCTCTCTAGGTGAATTACAATAAGACATGTTGCCTCCCACGCACACAAACACACTGGCAAAACATACAGCTTCACAGAGCGACACACATAGAGACACCAACACACAGAGCTGTGGGCATCTAGCGCATCAAAGGGAGGAAAGGCTAAGTGTATGAGCATTAACCCATGAGCTGCATTGCTGAAGTAGAACATATATAGCTTGTCAATCAATGCTTCTGGAATAACTGACCTCTTCACCCACACTCTTACCCCAAAAAGCCGCTTCTACATCCCAGTATCAGTGTACTTTGTTTCCTCCTTATTCCTAGGAGAAATTCCCCCAGTGCATTAGCAATGGTAGAGCACCAATCTCTGTATCTACTGGCATGCAGCATTCACGGTACTAGATCACAAACAAGACACAGGCAGAGAAAGACCCTCAAACTAAACAAAGATAACTACAACATTGGTACAAAATGAAAACAAAACAATAGAGATAACATTCATCCCTCCTTTCTTTCTCCCAGCTTCTCCAACGATCTCCTGCTGCTCCGTATCAGATGACTTGGTACAGTACATCCCACACGTAACAGGCATGAACGTAGGCAGGCTGAACCCAGAGCACAGAACTGGATGACAGTGTTAGAAAAAATAGTCTCTTCAACAAAACCACATCCCTGGTGGCGTGCCGGCCTTATGGGACATGTGGAAAACTCTCCAAGCCTGCATAACAGACTTATAGAATGGAGTCAGGCCAGACAAATCACCCACCCCCCCCTCTAGCTTTAAGAGGAACAGGTGCCTGTCTATGTGTAGGTTCGATCCACCCAGCTAGAACCGTCACTGTACAACAGTCTCTGGTCTGCTAGAACCGTCACTGTACAACAGTCTCTGGGCTGCTAGAACCGTCACTGTACAACAGTCTCTGGGCTGCTAGAACCGTCACTGTACAACAGTCTCTGGGCTGCTAGAACCATCACTGTACAACAGTCTCTGGGCTGCTAGAACCATCACTGTACAACAGTCTCTGGGCTGCTTGAAGTCAGAAAGCCATGATCCTAGACGAAATGTGCACCAGCCCTTGCCCACCCTTGTGCAGTGGCAGGTACACTTTAATCCAATGTTGTCCAGACCTGAAGAAATTTCAAAGGGTCCTCTGAAGGTCTTATAGAAGGTGGTTGTAAAATCATTAGTCTGTGCAACACGGTAGAGGGGGCAAGGTTACCAGCACCCCTCCCCTATAAGACAGCTGGGGTAGCACCCATTTCCACCTAAACAATCTGACACACACCTTCTCCACTACACCCTCCCAGTTCTTTTTCTGAAATACATCAGAGCCTAGATAAACCCCCAAAGTCTTCATCCCATCTCTGCCCCACTGAATCCCCCCTGGTAACCGTGGAGCGGACCCCGTCTGAAGCCCCCCTGGTAACCGTGGAACGGACCCTATCTGAAGCTGACCTGCTCACAGGGATTCACTCTTTTCCCAATTAACTCCAGCTAAGGAGGCCCCCTCATACACCTTCAAAGCGTTTGAGAGAACCTTAACATCCTCACCCCCTGTAATAAAAACTGTCACATCATCTGCATACGCAGACAGTGCTATCGTGGGACCCTTCATTACACCTGGCACAGAGAAACCAGTAAGCCTCGCTCTTAAAAAACAAAGCATTGGTTCAATTGCCAGACAATATAACTGCCCTGAAATTGGGCATCCCTGCCTTATACCCCTTTGGACAGGGATGGGTAACTCAAACCACCCCCCACCTTCACCATACATGAGGCCCCAGCATACAGTTAACTCATCCAAGGCAAAAATAACATCCACAAACCCAAAGGCTTTCGTTGTTTTGAACAAGTACTGGTGGTCCACATGGCCTTCTCCTGGTCCAAAGAAAGTAAACCCACATTCACATCAGACAGTTTACAAATGTCTAAAACATCTTATTACAATAGAGCGTTCAGGCACACAGTAAGACTGGTCCTTGTGGACCAACAGCCCCAGTTATTCTTTCAACCTGTTTGAGAGACACTTAGATATAATTTTATATTCTGCACACAGCAATACAACAGGTCTCCACTTTAAGAGCCAAATCCCCATTTTTCAGCAACAATGAAGGCACAGCACGTTGACAGGAATTGAAAAGATTCACACACCATAAAAATCCCCCCCAAAAGTGCCAGGGGCTCGGCCTGATGAGAGATTTATAACAGCAGTGGACAGCTCCTGCAGAGTAATGTCAGAGTCCAAAGCAGCTCTCTGCTCAGGGCCCAATTGAGAAAGTCCATGTAACAACTGCTCAGCTTACAGAGGATCACAATCCTCCGCCTTGTAGAGGGCAGAGTAGAAATCCAAGGCATGTTGGCATATCTCACCGTCATCCGTGGTCACCTTCCCATCAGGGAGACGAAGGCAGACAATCTGTTTGCATTGCAATGTAGACTGCCCTAGGTTAAAAAAAGAACTAGCACCCATGTCCTTGAGGGTAGCAAAGAGACCTAATCACTCTTTCATGTAAAAACGACCTCGGTTGATGTCTTTTGTCCTGTAAGTTTATGACTGGTCCAGGGTCATTCTCAGTGAGCAACTTCAATTCAATAGATGTGATGTCTTGTTCAAGGGCCCTGATAGTTTCTTTAACTTCAATACCAGAGCAGCATACTGTTGACAAAACACATGGATGTGGGCCTTCCCAGCCTCCCACCATTGTCTCACACACTCAAAATCACTTTTAATATGTGGGTTAGACCCACTGTCTAACCTTCCAACCCTACTACAGTAGTGCTCAGATACATACAACCTGTCTAACCTTACAACCCTACCACAGTAGTGCTCAGATACATACAACCTGTCTAACCTTACAACCCTACTACAGTAGTGCTCAGATACATACAACCTGTCTAACCTTACAACCCACAGTAGTGCTCAGATACATACAACCTGTCTAACCTTACAACCCACAGTAGTGCTCAGATACAAACAACCTGTCTAACCTCACAACCCACAGTAGTGCTCAGATACATACAACCTGTCTAACCTTACAACCCTACCACAGTAGTGCTCAGATACAAACAACCTTACAACCCTACCACAGTAGTGCTCAGATACAAACAACCTGTCTAACCTTACAACCCACAGTAGTGCTCAGATACAAACAACCTGTCTAACCCTACTACAGTAGTGCTCAGATACATACAACCTGTCTAACCTTACAACCCTACCACAGTAGTGCTCAGATACAAACAACCTTACAACCCTACCACAGTAGTGCTCAGATACATACAACCTGTCTAACCTTACAACCCTACCACAGTAGTGCTCAGATACAAACAACCTTACAACCCTACCACAGTAGTGCTCAGATACATACAACCTGTCTAACCTTACAACCCACAGTAGTGCTCAGATACAAACAACCTGTCTAACCTTACAACCCTACCACAGTAGTGCTCAGATACATACAACCTGTCTAACCTTACAACCCTACCACAGTAGTGCTCAGATACATACAACCTGTCTAACCTTACAACCCTACCAGAGTAGTGCTCAGATACATACAACCTGTCTAACCTTACAACCCTACCACAGTAGTGCTCAGATACAAACAACCTGTCTAACCCTACTACAGTAGTGCTCAGATACATACAACCTGTCTAACCTTACAACCCTACCACAGTAGTGCTCAGATACATACAACCTGTCTAACCTTACAACCCTACTACAGTAGTGCTCAGATACATACAACCTGTCTAACCTTACAACCCTACTACAGTAGTGCTCAGATACATACAACCTGTCTAACCTTACAACCCTACTACAGTAGTGCTCAGATACATACAACCTGTCTAACCTTACAACCCACAGTAGTGCTCAGATACAAACAACCTGTCTAACCTTACAACCCACAGTAGTGCTCAGATACATACAACCTGTCTAACCTTACAACCCTACTACAGTAGTGCTCAGATACATACAACCTGTCTAACCTTACAACCCTACTACAGTAGTGCTCAGATACATACAACCTGTCAACCCTACCACAACCTCAGATACATACAACCTGTCTACCTTACAACCCTACTACAGTAGTGCTCAGATACATACAACCTGTCTAACCTTACAACCCTACAGTAGTGCTCAGATACATACAACCTGTCTAACCTTACAACCCCCACAGTAGTGCTCAGATACATACAACCTGTCTAACCTTACAACACAGTAGTGCTCAGATACATACAACCTGTCTAACAACCCTACCACAGTAGTGCTCAGATACAAACAACCTGTCTAACCTTACAACCCTACTACAGTAGTGCTCAGATACATACAACCTGTCTAACCTTACAACCCTACCACAGTAGTGCTCAGATACATACAACCTGTCTAACCTTACAACCCACAGTAGTGCTCAGATACATACAACCTGTCTAACCTTACAACCCTACCACAGTAGTGCTCAGATACATACAACCTGTCTAACCTTACAACCCTACCACAGTAGTGCTCAGATACATACAACCTGTCTAACCTTACAACCCTACCACAGTAGTGCTCAGATACATACAACCTGTCTAACCTTACAACCCTACCACAGTAGTGCTCAGATACATACAACCTGTCTAACCTTACAACCCTACCACAGTAGTGCTCAGATACAAACAACCTGTCTAACCTTACAACCCTACTACAGTAGTGCTCAGATACATACAACCTGTCTAACCAGTAGTGCTACAACCCTACCACAGTAGTGCTCAGATACAAACAACCTGTCTAACCTTACAACCCCCTACCACAGTAGTGCTCAGATACATACAACCTGTCTAACCTTACAACCCTACCACAGTAGTGCTCAGATACAAACAACCTGTCTAACCTTACAACCCTACTACAGTAGTGCTCAGATACATACAACCTGTCTAACCTTACAACCCACAGTAGTGCTCAGATACATACAACCTGTCTAACCTTACAACCCACAGTAGAGCTCAGATACATACAACCTGTCTACCCTTCCAACCCTACCACAGTAGTGCTCAGATACATACAACCTGTCTAACCTTACAACCCTACCACAGTAGTGCTCAGATACAAACAACCTGTCTAACCCTACTACAGTAGTGCTCAGATACATACAACCTGTCTAACCTTACAACCCTACCACAGTAGTGCTCAGATACATACAACCTGTCTAACCTTACAACCCACAGTAGCGCTCAGATACAAACAACCTGTCTAACCTTACAACCCTACCACAGTAGTGCTCAGATACATACAATCTGTCTAACCTTACAACCCTACCACAGTAGTGCTCAGATACATACAACCTGTCTAACCTTACAACCCACAGTAGTGCTCAGATACATACAACCTGTCTAACCTTACAACCCACAGTAGCGCTCAGATACAAACAACCTGTCTAACCTTACAAACCTACCACAGTAGTGCTCAGATACATACAACCTGTCTAACCTTACAACCCTACCACAGTAGTGCTCAGATACAAGCAACCTGTCTAACCTTACAACCCACAGTAGTGCTCAGATACAAACAACCTGTCTAACCTTACAACCCTACCACAGTAGTGCTCAGATACAAGCAACCTGTCTAACCTTACAACCCACAGTAGTGCTCAGATACAAACAACCTGTCTAACCTTACAACCCTACCACAGTAGTGCTCAGATACAAGCAACCTGTCTAACCTAAAATAAAAACCTAAAAAAAAAACTGAAATAAAAAAAGGAGGTGGTCACCACTCCTCTTCTAATTAGTGAACCTCCACCCACAAAAGGATTGATCTCTGACCTCAGCAGCGATACCAACCCTAATTATGCCATTAGCGAAAAAACAGCCGAAATTGCAAACGCTCTCCAAAATCAACCTTCAAACACAGGCTTTGTGACGGTTCTCCCCACTTTTGCACTGATGTATCCCCATAAAAATGTGGCATCGGTCCAATACCACAGTGCACAGCTGAAGCACGTGCCAGACATGGCTAACATGAGGGGACAGGTGGAGAGAACTGAGCAACTATTGACAAAAGCAGGAAATGAAAACATTCTGCTAGTCGAGGAACTGCGTTTAAAATCTGAACAATTAAAACTAATTCCAAATACTTATGACGATGAACGAGCACTAACTCTTCAACAAAATCGTGGTCTCCAGGAACAACTCGATTTAGCCAAAACTAAATACGAGGTAGTCCACTCCAAACTAGATGATTCTGTTGAGTTATCTAAAACAGGAGCGCAAAATTTGATAACATACAGGCAGTTTTGTTGAACATTACTTAGAGTAGCACGGTTCTACTCAAAATTCTGCAGTTGATGAACACAATGACTAAGTTGGATGACAAATCAGCAGAAGTCATTGAAGTCGCTGATGAAATGAATGATGCGAGAACCCGGGTGATGAAGATGGAAATCTTGATTTCTAAGCAAGCGGAAGAAATCTCCTCACTGAATCTCTCGCTCCGTACTCAAGACCTCTATCTACCATGACAGATAAGTTTGAGACCGAAAGAAGCAAATGCGCCACTCACGTGTCCAAAATCAGTACTCTAAGAGCTCAAGTGGACTCTGCAATGCAGCAGAATACCACCCTTGGGTACCATCTGGAGGAAATCCAGAATGGTCATGCTCCACAGCGTGACAACCCATCCAAGCAACCGGAGCCCGGTACTCAAAGGAGTGAAGACGATAGGTTTCAGACATTGCCTCCATCATGTGTCCCTCAGTCTTTCCTCTTGGCCATTCGGCACTGAGTAATATGGCGCCTCTTGGCCAACAAAGCCAAAGCTTGGCTTCTCCTCTTGGCCTTTCGGCCCCACTTTCCCCACAGGATGAAGCCAACCCTATCCACCTGCTTGACGCGGAATACCTTGACAAACTCGTCAAGAATTTCCCCACCTTTGACCCCGTTCCAGGTCAGCCAAACAATACTGAGACGTTCCTAGCTGACATAGAGGACGCGTTGGATGGCTACCCGAACACTACGGGTTCTGACAGGGTTTACCTGTTGAAGCGAATGTCGAATAGACACGTGACCAGGTTCATTTGCTTACAACAGCAACACGTGCTAAATGACTACGCTAAACTTGCCACAGCTTTGAAATTAGAATTCAGTGGTTCTGCGACTCGGAAACACGATAGCTCACTGGCTAACACGATCACACAAGCTCGGAATGAACACCCACAAGCTTACTATCATAGGCTTCGTTCAGCTTACTTTGGCCTACTCACTGAAACAGGCATGGAAGAGCTATTACCATTTAAACAAATGTTCCTGTCGAACATGTATCCTACCTTCATTACCTACTTGGGCCCTGCCGCCCACGGTGGCTTGCCTATCTTACAACTCAGAGAGCTTGCAAGCACAACTTTTGAGGCATCAAAAGCTTGCAACGCTAAGAGCCCTGACCACTCGGTTTTGAAGTTCGACCAGGAACACTCACTCCAGTTAGAGGGTGCATTATCAGGTATTGGAGCGTTAATAGATGACGCACAACAACAGTTTCTACCACGAAACCATGATTCCAATAACCTCCGCAGTCGAAATAACTGTAAAGTACATCGCCATCAAAACAACTACCGCTACAATCGACCTGTTCGCTACGTTCCTGCACTCAACCCACACAAAGTGTCAGAGCACAAGGGTAACAAAGGGTTGAAGGACGATCAAAACGTAGACCAATGTTCTCCAGAAGTTACACTACGTGAAGAACTAAAGCGAGAAACATTTGAGAAAAGGGTAAAAGATAAGTCACAAGGTCTATACAGGGAATTACTGGACACCAGGTCCGCAGGAATTAACACCCATAGCAAGGACGTTAAAATTCAAATCTCTCCCGTTTTCACTCGAGACCCTATCCAGGGCCCGCTTGATCAAGAAACAAGCCCAAGGGCTTTGTCTATAGACTCTGATACAAAGGTTGAGAAGAAAAAGGTGAAACGTGAAAAGTCGATCTGCTTCCACCTTGAACAGAATTGACACATCACGTCGTTGCGAACGACCACTCCACTTTGTGGGGAATATGTCCACTAAACATGAATCGCTAATTGATTCAGGCGCGACAATATCACTCATCTCTCAAACATTGTTTGATGATCAAAAAAGGGCTTTGAAGCCAACTAAACGTTGGTTAAAAGTGGAACAATGCGACACTACACTTCGAGGGGTCACTCAGACTACCTCGCCTCTCACATTGAGAGTCATGCTGAACCTACACTTCAAGGACGTATCGCTCGTCCACCCTGTGTATGTTACCAGCCTCGAAACTGTACCCATGCTACTTGGAGCAGACTTGATGGATCGGTTACTCCCATTGATGGGTTGGAAAACTAACCAGGTATGGTCACAGGCTACAGTGCCTCCTCCACCGACCACACTGTCTTCCCCTAACGCTAGCTGCAACGCAGTCATTCACGAGGGGTATCTGTCGAAAGCACCTCTTGGGAAAAAGACGTTTAGAAAACACTTGGTGCAGAATCCAATCCATTGAGACATTACGATATCTCGACACATTCCGTCAGCCAATCTGATTGACCATTCTTTTCATGATTTCGAGCCAGCTGTCTCTGTGAATGAGCAACTTCCCTCCTCCTTGCAGTCGTGCAATACGGTAGTTGAGATGAACTTCTCTTGCCCTTTGGACACTTCCGCAAACACTGCGGCGGTCTCAGCAAGAAAAACATTGATGCGCAGAGTATACTCTGCCTCCGATGACACACCTTCCACTTTGTGGCGGACTGTCAACCCTTACAATGACACTAATGGTGTCAGTCCAGCAACTGACCCGATGACTCCCACTGGTGAAACACTTTGCGACATCACAGACCGATATCCTCGTCTCAGTTCACAGGTACTGAAGAGGTTGCCACACGCGGACGCGGTAGTGACTGACAGACCTCGACAGCCACTGAGGGTGTTGAAGCACAAACACCAGAAGATTTGATTGAAAGGTTACAGCCACTTTCAGAATAACGCGGCCACTGACAACTCGTACATAGGGTCCAAACTTTTCGTTTGCGCCTAGGATACCAACACCACCCGTTGGTGGGGAGGTCCCGAGACACAAATGGGCGGAATAGTAGCCCAGACCCATGATGAGCCTCATCAAGGCCGGTGGGGGGTTGAGACTACGGACAACACCGTACGAGGCCACCAGAGCATAAATCAAATCTAGTTGTAAAGTGAGGAGCAGACAGACCCCTAGACGGGGATTATCTTAGAACACGTTTAAGATAGTACTGAGGTGTACCACACGGGTCGTAAAGGAAGTCCAGTGGACTTGTCCACCTCCAAAACAAATGGCAACAATAATCATTCCTTGCCATGTGTAGTAGTCACTACCAGACAACTAGTAAAATGCCCTAATCAAGTATTCCTGTAGGATAACATTTCATAATAAATCGGTAGGACAACTGGACCCCTTGAGTACCTGTACCAATTCCACAGTCAGTCCAGCAACACTCAGTAAGAGGATTAGTAACCTCACAAGTTAAATTGCTATTGATAATAGAAACATAGGAGTCACTCAGAGTGCAGCACGGGGAAGGGAATCTCCATTGCACTCCTCCAATTGTTACACACGCCACTAATAAATAGAACCCTCCATTCAGGAGAAAAGTTATTAGAAGTCATGAACCACGATCACACCACGTACGACTGGTCTAATACTTAGAGTACTTCCGTCATGAGGTTAGCTCCTCCTTGGATAACTTAGCTATGAAGTATACTTCTTCATACCTACCGCCACTACAATAGTGGAAGACAGTGACTGGTAGTAAAACCACTACAGACTCCCTCGACACCAATTCTGACTGACCTCCAGGCATTGACCTGAAAATTACCTGACTGCGTCAGACTCATGCTGAACAAGTTGTAATCTGCCAGGATACTTGGTTTCCTTCCCTTGACATGTGCGCTTGCGTAAGCATAAACTCACATGCACAACGGAACATCAAATTAGGGTTTATGCTAGGATCACTTAAGGGTCCGAGATGAATACCAGCCTTAGTAAAGTTGAACATTTATTTGAGGCCTTTAACTCTACAGCTACAGTACACACCAGTTTTCTTCCCAGAAGTCCATATGTCATCCCTGTAGACTGCCCAAAACTAGTGCCTTACAGCTGTAGACTTCTCATATAGTTATCAATTTAGGATAGTACCCTAAGCACCACCCCGCAAATTAGGAAAGTCCTAGATATGACATTAGACAATGCCATGATAGGGTCATTTTGCCAAGACCTTGGACGTAGATAGAATACAGTCCAATTAGATGATTAAGGTGGCATAACTATAATTTGTTTAGTTTGTTTTCAATCATTTTGTTTCATTTTCTTCAGCACGTAGAAAGTGATAGAGCCATAAACAACTTCCACATACAACCATCAGTTAGCGCCACAACGCAGCTCATTTGGGAGGAAATGTAATGATACATTTCATGAGTGTGTGTGCATTGTTAACATCTGACTAAGTTACTGCCCAGATCTTCCAGTCTGGACGACCAGACGACGGGTCCCGAACGGCGATCCCAATCCGGACATCCGATGGTCCACAACCAGGACAACCCACGGTAATTTTTATGTTGGTTTGCAACATGCAGGTTAATCGCAAGATTGAACCCAACATGGGGGGACTGTCATGACGTTGGCCTGGGGGTAGGTTTATGACAGTCATAAATACCTCTTCCCCCCTTTTTCCTCTCTCTACCCTACTGAGGTTACATTTGCAAAATCCTTGGTTAACATAGAGATTCTCGGAACATCAGAAGGTGGGGGGAAAGGAACTATATTCTGGCAATCCGATCAATTGAACATATGCGGTGGTACTTAATGAATATGATGTCAGTTCAGTTGTCATCTGAGACATTCTCATCAATGATAAGATGACATAAACTCTACAGTGGAAAGTCTACACATCAGAGTTATCGGATTAACATGGAATTGTTGTTCAATTTCAATGTTTGAATATTAAATTATTCGTGATGGGATGAAATGTGATTTTAGCTTCAAAAATGTGAGATTTGGGTTTTCATAAGATAGGGCTCTGCTCAATCAGTGGCCCGCCCCTGAGAAGGGACATGGCCTATAAAAACTTTTCAAACACGCCCTCCTCTCCCTTCCTATATAAGCCCTTGAAGACAATATAACCTCCTGTTCCGAGGATGTAGGACGACGGTCCGATGACAGAATGGTTCAGATAATAACTACAGAATGAAGCCAACATCAGCGTGAGCTTTGGTTGCGAATGGTATGAACTTTGAACTCTTATTCACTACAGAAGTGATACCTCCTAGCCGTTGAGTTAGCAACCGCAGCTGCAAACGCAGGTTAGGAAGGAACAGACAGAGTATACTGTCTACCACACAATGACGTTACTACAACGTATTCAATTTACCAGCAGAGACATTCTTCAAAGGACACAGGACTCGGTTGGGCAACACGGCCTTCCATCTACCACCAACCTACCGAAGCGCAGCTCAGAGTAAATATTTATTGCATTTTCCTTTTCCAAATGGGCGGTAATTTAGAATGCATAAGATACTGTATTTACGATAGCAGAGCTTCAGCCTTTGTTCCTTAGTCTTCCCGCTCCTTCACTCAAACCCAGCCCCTTTTCTTTTGTGTAACAAGCTGTCATATCTGTTCCGCCCGCCAGGGACGTTTTCCTTTATGACGTAATTTGTAATCAAGTTATGATTTAATTATGTGTATGTGTAAATCTGTGTGATTAGTTAGGTATTTAGTAAATAAATGATTAAACCCAATTTTGTATTGCTGATTCAACTTGTTAGGGGTTCGTGCAGATAACTAAGAATTTACAACTTTCAGATGAGACTGAATCAAGATGACGATTAATATTGACTGCTATTGATGTGAAATATTACTAGGTCTTTAAGAGTTTATTCGGAAGATAACAGCTCTATAAATATTATTTTGTGGTGCCCGACTCTCTAGTTAATTACATTTACATCATTAGCTCAATCAGGTAATATTAATTACGGATAAATTATTTTATAGAATAGCATGTCATATCACTTAATCCGGCATAGCCAAAGACACGACACACTTTACTGGGCTGGCTGGTTTAAGAAGAAACACACTACATATAGGGCCTACACACTTTACTGGGCTGGCTGGTTTAAGAAGAAACACACTACATATAGGGCCTACACACTTCACTGGGCTGGCTGGTTTAAGAAGAAACACACTACATATAGGGCCTACACACCTTACTGGGCTGGCTGGTTTAAGAAGAGACACACTACATATAGGGCCTACACACCTTACTGGGCTGGCTGGTTTAAGAAGAAACACACTACACCTTACTGGGCTGGCTGGTTTAGGGCCTACACACCTTACTGGGCTGGCTGGTTTAAGCCTACACAACTGGGCTGGCTGGTTTAAGAAAACACACTACATATAGGGCCTACACACCTTACTGGGCTGGCTGGTTTAAGAAGAGACACACTACATATAGGGCATATAGGGCTGGCTACACACTTTACTGGGCTGGCTGGTTTAAGAAGAAACACACTACATACTGGGCTGGCTGGTTTAAGAAGAAACACACTACATATAGGGCCTACACACTTTACTGGGCTGGCTGGTTTAAGAAGAGACACACTACATATAGGCCCTACACACTTTACTGGGCTGGCTGGTTTAAGAAGAAACACACTACATATAGGGCCTACACACTTTACTGGGCTGGCTGGTTTAAGAAGAGACACACTACATATAGGGCCTACACACTTTACTGGGCTGGCTGGTTTAAGAAGAGACACACTACATATAGGGCCTACACACTTTACTGGGCTGGCTGGTTTAAGAAGAAACACACTACATATAGGGCCTACACACTTTACTGGGCTGGCTGGTTTAGACCACTACATATGGGGCCACACCTTACTGGGCTGGCTGGTTTAAGAAGAAACACACTACATATAGGGCCTACACACCTTACTGGGCTGGCTGGTTTAAGAAGAGACACACTACTAGGGCCACACACTTACTGGGCTGGCTGGTTTAAGAAGAAACACACTACATATAGGGCCCTACACACCTTACTGGGCTGGCTGGTTTAAGAAGAAACACACTACATATAGGGCCTACACACTTTACTGGGCTGGCTGGTTTAAGAAGAAACACACTACATATAGGCCCTACACACTACAGGGCCCACACACTTGCTACACACTGGGCTGGCTGGTTTAAGAAGAAACACACTACATATAGGGCCTACACACTTTACTGGGCTGGCTGGTTTAAGAAGACACACACTGGTTTAAGAAGAAACACACTACATATAGGGCCTACACACCTTACTGGGCTGGCTGGTTTAAGAAGAAACACACTACATATAGGGCCTACACACCTTACTGGGCTGGCTGGTTTAAGAAGAGACACACTACATATAGGGCCTACACACTTTACTGGGCTGGCTGGTTTAAGAAGAAACACACTACATATAGGGCCTACACACCTTACTGGGCTGGCTGGTTTAAGAAGAAACACACTACATGGCTGGTTTAGACCCTACACACTTTACTGGGCTGGCTGGTTTAAGAAGAAACACACTACATATAGACCCTACACACTTTACTGGGCTGGCTGGTTTAAGAAGAGACACACTACATACACATAGGGCCTAGGGCCTACACCTTACTGGGCTGGCTGGTTTAAGAAGAAACACACTACATATAGGGCCTACACACTTTACTGGGCTGGCAGGTTTTAGAAGAGACACACTACATATAGGCCCTACACACTTTACTGGGCTGGCTGGTTTTATGAGGGAAGCAGTTTTCACTAGACAGGTAAATATCTATGAGTTAGAGTAAAAACGATTTACAGTGAAACAGAGAAACACAGACTGTCTCCTGTGACCAATTTCCCCTTACAGAAATAGGACTCTATGTCCATGAGATATTGCACCTTGGGGAAGTCACAAAAATTTCCACTTTCTGATACCGACTATGATTAAACACAGAAGAGTTCCTCTCAGCAGGACTGTAACGTTGTAGGTCACCACGAATAAGACAATCTTTTTTAGATGTTTTACTTCAGGTCAATATGCATTGCAAACAGCTGACAGTAACTACATCTCACAGGTTCTGTGTGCTCAACATACCACTCAGAACATACAGTAGCCTCATTTACAATCCCCACATAGACTGCTAGCTGAGATGTTCAACCTATGGCAGGGCAGTCTGAACTACCTTGGACGTCAATGGTGCACAGCTGGAGACTAGGCTATATATACAGCAGCATGGAGTACCTTATCCTCACATACTGCTGAGAGGTAAAAGAGGAGGAGGAGGACGTAGAGAAGGCGAGAGATTTGGAAAGATGTAAGAGAGCACAGGGGATTAAGACGGTCTATAAGTGAGAGAGAGAGAGAGAGAGAGAGAGAGAGAGAGAGAGAGAGAGAGAGAGAGTAGATTCAGCAGACAGGCATACAGTGGGCGAGTGCAGTGCCAGCTGAGGTTGATTAGCACACAGCTCTGCTGCACAGTGACTAATGGGAGCGAGAATGAGAGCTGCCAGTGCATGACTCAAAGCTTCCTGTCTGTCTGTCTGCTGGGGCCAAACAGGGAACAACAAGACACCCGGAGAAACATTAGAGCTGTCTGCCTGCCAAAGACCTGCAGCTGCTGAATGGAGGTGGAGAAAAAGAGGGGGAATGAGAGGGGAGAGGAAGGAGAGAGATAATTAAGACAGAGACAGGAGGAAGGAGAGATCAAAAGAAAGGGAGAATTCAGATAGGAATAGGCCTATTGTTACGGGTGAAAAAGCCCATAATAATGTTGGGACAGTGTACATTTATGGTGTTAGCTAGGTCAGTTATAAATAGTACAGGACTGTCCTACTGAGGCTGATCTCTGTAGATGTCTGTGTACTGTACAGTGGTGGTAGAGCTGCTTGGCTTTAGGGCAGCCTCTGTAAAACACCAGACCATAGGAATGATCACACACCCACACAGACACACACACACCCACCCACACACATGTGCTTGTGCGCACACACAGACATGCGCACAAACACACACGTAGCGTTCTCTCCCATGCCTAAAACAGCTTTCTCAGAACTGTGTCTATCCTGCTCTCATCATTTTCCTTTCCATTGCTCTCTGTCTCTCTCTCCTCACACTCTCAATGTATTTTTCTCCATTTCTGACACTCTCTCCAATGCCAGTTAAACACGCCTTCACTTTCTACATGCAGGGGGAAAAAATGGGTTGCTTAGCAACTTCACCCTGCAGACCCTCCTCTTGTTGGTCTGTGTGTTTCTTCTCTACCACACAACTCTCCCTTTCCTCCCTCCTTCTCGCTCTCCCTCTTCCCTCTCCCACCCTACTCAGACAGAAACATGATCTTAGAATACACAATGACTTCACCCAAAGACATACTACTTTAAAAACCACTGACATGGACAAAACAGAATATTAAAGATAAAGACCATTCAAACACCCACCCACATTGATTTCCTCTCTTTCACCCCATCCATCCATCCATCTCTCTTTCCTCATTCTCTTTCTTTTCCCTCCACTCTCTCTGGCTCAATCCTCATCTCCCTTTGTACTACAAACTGATTTCTCATCCATCTTCATGTCATTCCATGTTATAACACAGTCCTTAGTGCCTTCAGAATGTATTCACACCACTTTACTTTTTCCACATTCTATTGTGTTACAAAGTGCGATTCAAACGGATTCAATTGTCATTTTTTTTGTCAACGATCTACACAAAATACTCTAATGTCACAGTGGAAGAAAAAGTCTAGCATTTGTAAAACATTTATGAAAAATAAAACACTAATATATCTTGATTAGATCAACTCTCCTGAGTCAATACATGTCAGAATCACATTTGTGAGTCTTTCTGGGAAAGTCTCTAAGACCTTTGCATACCTGGATTGTACAAAATTTGCATTTTTTTTTTAAATTCCTCGAGCTCTGTCAAGTTGGTTGTTGCTAGACAGCCATTTTCAAGTCTTGCAATAGACTTTGAAGCCGACTTAAGTCAAAACTATAACTAGACCACCCAGTGTCATCTTGGTTAGCAGCTCCAGTGTATATTTGGCCTTGTGTTTGAGGTTGTCTGGCTGAAAGGTGAATTTGTCTCCCAGTGTCTGATGGAAAGCAAACTGAACCAGGTTCTCTTCTATGATTTTGCTGAGCTTAGCACTATTCTGTTTCTTTATATCCTAAAAAAATGTCCTAGTCCTTGCGAATGACAAGCATACCCATAACATGATGCTGCCAGCGCTACACTTGAAAATATGAAGAGCGGTATTCAGTGATGGCCTCATTCCGACGACGGCCGTGACAAGGTGCAGCGTGGTAAGTGTACATTTTCTTTGATTTGTAAAAATGTTGCCAACAAAACAAGAAATAACAAAAACGACCGTGAAGCTTACAAAGGCTATAGTGCCCCTAATAAAGACAACTACCCACACTGAAAGGAGGGAAAAAGGGCTACCTAAGTATGATTCCCAATCAGCGACAACGATAGACAGCTGTCCCTGATTGAGAACCATACCTGGCCAAAACATAAAAATAAAGAAACATAGAACACAAAACATAGAATGCCCACCCCACATCACACTCTGACCTAACCAAATAGAGAAATAAAACGGCCCTCTAAGGTCAGGGCGTGACAGTACACCCCCCCAGAGGTGCGGACTCCGGCTGCAAAACCTGAACCCATAGGGGAGGGTCCAGGTGGGCATCTAGCCACGGTGGCGCTTCTGGTGCGGGACATAGACCCCGGCTCCATCTCTGGCTCACCCCACTTTGGTGGCGCCTCTGGTGTGGGGACTCTCACCACCGACCCCGGACTGGGGACCCTCGTTGCGGGCCACGGACTGGACATCCTCATTGCGGGCCACGGACTGGGCATCCTCGTTGTGGGCCCCGGACTGGGCATCCTCGTTGCGGGCCCCGGACTGGGCATCCTCGTTGCGGGCCCCGGACTGGGCATCCTCGTTGCGGGCCCCGGACTGGGCATCCACGTTGCGGGCCCCGGACTGGGCACCCTCGTTTCGGGCCCCGGACTGGGCACCCTCTTTGCGGGCCCGGACTGGGCACCCTCGTTGGGAGCTCCAGACTGGAGGCTGTGGCTGGAGGCTCTGGACTGGAGGCCGTGGCTGGAGACTCCGGACTGGAGGCCGTGGCTGGAGGCTCCGGACTGGAGGCCGTGGCTGGAGGCTCCGGACTGGAGGCTGTGGCTGGAGGCTCCGGACTGGAGGCCGTGGCTGGAGGCTCCGGACTGGAGGCTGTGGCTGGAGGCTCCGGACTGGAGACCGTGGCTGGAGGCTCCGGACTGGAGGCCGTGGCAGGAGGCTCCGGACTGGAGACCATGGCTGGAAGCTCCGGACTGGAAGCCGTGGCTGGAGGCTCCGGACTGGAGGCCGTGGCTGGAGGCTCCGGACTGGAGGATGTTGCTGGAGGTTCCGGACTGGAGGACGACACTGGAGGCTCCGGACTGGAGGCAGTCGCTGGAGGCTCCAGACTGGAGGCCAACATTGAAGGCTTCGTGCCATGACTCCTCACTGGAGGCTTCGTGCCATGGATCATCACTGGAGGCTTCTTGCCATGGTTGTCAGAATGAGACCAAGGTGCAGCGTCGTGAGCATACATTTTCTTCTTTTTGTAAAAATGTCATCAACAAAACAAGAAATAACAAAAACGACCGTGAACCTTTCCCCCTCTCTCTCACCCTCCCTTCCCCCCTCTCCCCCCCCCCCTCTCTCTCCCCCTCTCTCTCTCTCTCTCTCCCTCTCTCTCTCCCCCTCTCCCCCCTCCCCCTCTCTCTCCCCCTCCCCCCCCCCCTCCCCCTCCCCCTCTCTCTCCCTCTCCCCCCCTCTCTCCCCCCCTCTCTCTCCCTCTATCTCTCTCTCTCTCCCCCCCTCCCCCTCCCCTCTCCCCCCCTCCCCCTCTCTCCCCCTCTCTCTCACCCTCTCTCCCCCCTCTCCCCCTCTCTCCCCCCTCCCCCCTCTCTCCCCCCCTCTCCCCCTCTCCCCCCTCTCCCCCTCCCCCCTCTCCCCCCCTCCCCCTCTCCCCTCTCCCCCCTCTCTCACCCCCTCTCCCCCCTCTCTCACCCCCCTCTCCCCCCTCTCTCCCCCCCCTCTCCCCCTCTCTCTCCCCCTCTCCCCCTCTCTCTCCCCCCCTCTCCCCTCTCTCTCCCCCCCTCTCCCCTCTCTCTCTCCCCCTCTCCCCCTCTCTCCCCTCTCTCTCCCCCTCTCTCCCCCTCTCTCTCTCTCCCTCTCTCCCCCTCTCCCCCCCCCCCTCTCTCTCTCTGAGGTACAGCTCTATGGCTCAGTTCATGGTGGTAAGAAGAGTGAAACATCTTCACTACACTTTAAAACCCACTGGGATTCCTCTGGGACCCCTGGGAGCATGAAATCCCTTACACTGGAACAAAATGCATTCCTTATACTGTAAGTCAGTCCATAGATCAATTCACACACAAGGTTTGCTTGTTAAAGTACTCAATCCTTTACAAATCATTCCATAATCCTCTCCAATGAAGAGAATTGACAGTGAGATTTGAAGATGTCTTGAGGGATACTGTCGGTTGTTTCTATATAAAGACAGGGTTTTTTCTGGTTAAGAAAAACTTAGCTGGGGGGCGTGGCAGGGGCGTGGAAAGGGGCTTGGCAACATGTGGTCGGCCCGTCACTGCAGAAAAAATGTAGAGAATATTTTAGAGGCCCCCATCTTGGCGGTGTAGTGACATTTTAGCATTTTTAAGATAATTTCCTGCAATTGTACATATTCTGCCATGGAGCTGAGAGAACATTGTGTGAGAGAGAGTGATAGCCCACAGCCTGGTTAAAACAGAGTGAGTAACTACTAGCTATTCATACGGAGTTATAGCAGGGATATGGGGTTGATGATTGTCCTCCAGGACAAGACACTGGAATGTTTTCCAGCTCATGTGTAATTAGGGACCTTGTTTGGCTCTGCAATAACAGGTCATTTGGTGTGGCGTCCCATAATGAATTTAACTATGACTGAAATTCAACCTCACTATGATCCTCCTCTCCGTGTCTGTCTGAGGGGATGGCCATTGCCTTACAGAGGAGAATCCACCATGTTGGTTTCCACACATTCTGTACAAAAGTACATGTACAAACACATAAATTAAGAAAATAAAAATCATTGTGTGTGTGTGTGTGCGTGCGTGCATGCGTGCGTGTAATGATGAGCCAGTCCCATAACCAGAGGGTCAGATAACTCTGATGTTTCAGGACTTACTCTGCTGAGTGGGACACAGCATTCCCCAGCTTCAGTCACTGCGTTACATTGTCTGGATCTCTGTGTTTTAATTAGATATTACAGTGGGGCAAAAAAGTATTTAGTCAGCCACCAATTGTGCAAGTTCTCCCACTTAAAAAGATGAGAGGCCTGTAATTTTCATCATAGGTACACTTCAACTATGACAGACAAAATGAGAAAAAAAAATCCAGAAAATCACATTGTAGGATTTTAAATTAATTTATTTGCAAATTATGGTGGAAAATAAGTATTTGGTCAATAACAAAAGTTTATCTCAATACTTTGTTATATACCCTTTGTTGGCAATGACAGAGTTCAAACGTTTTCTGTAAGTCTTCACAAGGTTTTCACACACTGTTGCTGGTATTTTGGCCCATTCCTCCATGCAGATCTCCTCTAGAGCAATGATGTTTTGGGGCTGTTTCTGGGCAACACGGACTTTCAAATCCCTCCAAAGATTTTCTATGGGGTTGAGATCTGGAGACTGGCTAGGCCACTCCAGGACCTTGAAATGCTTTTTACGAAGCCACTCCTTCGTTGCCCTGGTGGTATGTTTGGGATCATTGTCATGCTGAAAGACCCAGCCACGTTTCATCTTCAATGCCCTTGCTGATGGAAGGAGGTTTTCACTCAAAATCTCACGATACATTGCCCCATTCATTCGTTCCTTTACACGAATCAGTCGTCCTGGTCCCTTTGCAGAAAAACAGCCCCAAAGCATGATGTTTCCACCCCCATGCTTCACAGTAGGTATGGTGTTCTTTGGATGCGACTCAGCATTCTTTGTCCTCCAAACTTGACGAGTTGAGTTTTTACCAAAAAGTTATATTTTGGTTTCATCTGACCATATGACATTCTCCCAATCTTCTTCTGGATCATCCAAATGCTCTCTAGCAAACTACAGACGGGCCTGGACATGTACTGGTTTAAGCGGGGGGACACATCTGGCACTGCAGGATTTGAGTCCCTGGCGGCGTAGTGTGTTACTGATGGTAGGCTTTGTTACTTTGGTCCCAGCTCTCTGCAGGTCATTCACTAGGTCCCCCTGTGTGGTTCTGGGATTTTTACTCACCGTTTTTGTGATCATTTTGACCCCACGGGGTGAGATCTTGCGTGGAGCCCCAGATCGAGGGAGATTATCTGTGGTCTTGTATGTATTCCATTTCCTAATAATTGCTCCCACAGTTGATTTCTTCAAACCAAGCTGCTTACCTATTGCAGATTCAGTCTTCCCAGCCTGGTGCAGGTCTACAATTTTGTTTCTGGTGTCCTTTGACAGCTCTTTGGTCTTGGCCATAGTGGAGTTTGGAGTGTGACTGTTTGAGGTTATGGACAGGTGTCTTTTATACTGATAACAAGTTCAAACAGGTGCCATTAATACAGGTAACGAGTGGAGGACAGAGGAGCCTCTTAAAGAAGAAGTTACAGGTCTGTGAGAGCCAGAAATCTTGCTTGTTTGTAGGTGACAAATACTTATTTGCAAATAAATTCATTAAAAATACTACAATGTGATTTTCTGGATTTTTTTTTCTCAATTTGTCTGTCATAGTTGAAGTGTACCTATGATGAAAATTACAGGCCTCTCATCTTTTTAAGTGGGAGAACTTGCACAATTGGTGGCTGACTAAATACTTTTTTGCCCCACTGTAGTTCTCAATAACTTATTTTGATTTTCGCATTCATTATTTAAAAAAAATCAGTATCTATTTAATAATATACAGTTGAAGTCGGAAGTTTACATACACTTAGGTTGGAGTCATTAAAACTAATTTTTCAACCACTCCACAAATGTCTTGTTAACGAACTATAGTTTTGGCAAGTAAGTTAGGATATCTACTTTGTGCATGACAAGTAATTTTTCCAACAATTGTTTACAGACAGATTATTTCACTTATAATTCACTGTATCACAATTCCAGAGGTCAGCAGTTTACATACACTAAGTTGACTGTGCTTTTAAACAGCTTGGAAATGTCCAGAAAATGATGTCATGGCTTTAGAAGCGTCTGATAGGCTAATTGACATCATTTGAGTCAATTGGAGGTATACCTGTGAATGTATTTCAAGGCCTACCTACCAACTCAGTGCTTCTTTGCTTGACATCATGGGAAAATCAAAAGAAATCAGCAAAGACCTCAGAAAAAAATTGCAGACATCCACAAGTCTGGTTCATCCTTGGGAGCAATTTCCAAACACCTGAAGGTACCACGTTCATCTGTACAAACAATAGAGATGAGCGTACTTTGGTGCGAAAAGTGCAAATTAATCCCAGAACAACAGCAAAGGTCCTTGTGAAGATGCTGGAGGAAACAGGTACAAAAGTATATATATCCACAGTAAAGCAAGTCCTATATCAACATAACCTGAAAGGCCGCTCAGCAAGGAAGAAGCCACTGCTCCAAAACCGCCATAAAAAAATCCAGATTACGGTTTGCAACTGCACATGGGGACAAAGACTGTACTTTTTGGAGAAATGTCCTCTGGTCTGATGAAACAAAAATATAACTGTTTGGCCATAATTATTTGGCCATTGTTATGTTTGGGGGGAAAGGGGAGGCTTGCAAGCCGAAGAACACCGGGGGTGGCAGCATACGGTTTGTGTGGGTGCTTTGCTGCAGGAGGGACTGGTGCACTTCACAAAATAGATGGCATCATGAGGATTTAAAATTTTGTGGATATATTGAATATCTCAAGACATCAGTCAGGAAGTTAAAGCTTGGTCGCAAATGGGTCTTCCAAATGGACAATGACCCCAAGCATACTTCCAAAGTTGTGGCAAAATGGCTTAAGGACAACAAAGTCAAGGTATTGGAGTGGCCATCACAAAGGCCTGACTTCAATCCTATAGAAAAATTGAAAATGCCAAGAGTGTGCAAAGCTGTCATCAAGGCAAAGGGTGGCTATTTGAAGAATCTCAAATATAAAATATTTTTTGATTTGTATAACACTTTTTTTTTACTACTTGATTCCATGTGTATTATTTCAAAGTTTTGATGTCTTCAATTTTATTCTACAGTGTAGAAAATAGTGAAAATAAAGAAAAACCCATGAATAAGTAGGTGTTCTACAACTTTTGACCGGTAGTGCATATTGAATAAAAACACAGAGATCCAGACAACATAAACATATGACTTCATTATGGCGAAACACTGAAGCAATACAAACACACCCTAAGGAATAGCAGATTATAAATCAGCTGGATGTAATTGAGGTATCCATAGACTCAAACCACTTCTAGGAGAATTAGAATAAATTAAACAAACCACATCATGATACATTGGCTATCCAACATGGTGATAAGTGGAGAAATCACTTTGCAAACCTCTACAGCAAAATAAAAAAAAGCCCAGCATAAAAATGTATACAAGACAAATGACAAATCCTTGAATTAGCGGTCAAAGACTATCAGAATCCTGTGGATTCCCAATTACAGGACAATAAATATTGGAAAAACTATGTGCTCTACTACAATCCAAAAATACCTTTTAAATGAAATTATCAAATATACAGACGACAAATTCAAATGAGCTATACACAAACTACATAGCTACATTCAACATTATCCTCACTGCAGATATTTTACCCGATATTTGGAACCAAGGTGTCACGTTCTGACCTTAGTTTCTTTTTATGTCTTTGTGTTAGGTTGGTCAGGGTGTGAGTTGGGGTGGGTTGTCTATGTTCTTTTTTCTAGGATATATTTTCTACGTGTTTGGCCTAGTATGGTTCTCAATCAGAGGCAGGTGTCGTTCGTTGTCTCTGATTGAGAATCATACTTAGGTAGCCTTTTCCCACCTGTGTTTTGTGGGTGTTTGTTTTCTGTTTAGGTTGTTTCCCTGACAGAACTGTACGCTTTCGTTTTCTCCGTTTTGTCATTTTGTTTGAGTGTTTTTTTGTGAACATTAAATATTAACAATTTCCATGCTGCGCTTTAGTCTCATTCCAACGACGATCGTTACAACAAGGACTGATCACACCAATCTATAAACGATATGGACAAATTTGACCTAAATAATTAAGAGGAATTTGCGTTAACAGCAACTTTGGGAAAATTCTTTGCAATATCATAAATACTTCTTCATTTCCTTGATGAACACAACAACTTTTACCGAATTAACGCACAACAGACCACATTCATACACTCAACATCCTAATTGACAAACAAAGTCAACTCAAATGTAATAATTAATCTACTGATGTTTTGTAAACTTCAATTAAGCATTTGATTCAATTCGGCACAAATTTGTATTTGGAGGGAAAACAAAAGATGTTATTAAAACAATGTACACAAAAAAAAATGTGCCGTTAAAATTGGCAACAAGCAAATAAACGTCTTCTCTCTGGGACGTGGAGTGAAACAGGGCTGCTCAAGTCCAACACTATTTAACATCTACATTAATGAATTGGCAAAAACATTAGAAGGATCTGCAGCACCTGGTATCACCTTACACAACACTGAAATCAAGAGTCTGCTGTAAGCAAATTACCTGGTGCTGCTGTTTCCCACTAAGGAGGGGTTTCAACAGCAACTAGACCATCTGAACAGGTTTGTCAAACCTGGATTCTGACAGTTAACCTAAAAAAGTATAGAATGATATTCCAAAAGAGTTACAGAAATCAGTATCACAATTATAAATTATGTTTGGACAAAGTTCTATTAGAACACACCAAAACCCACATATTTAGCACTAAATATCAGCAACACCGGTAGCTTTCGCATAACTGTGAGCTGAGAGACCAGCAAGGCTCTTTTCTTTGTATATATAATGATGTCGCTCTTGCTGCGGGTGATTACTTGATCCACCTCTACGCAGATGACACCATTCTGTATACATCTGGCCCTTCTTTGGACACTGTGTTAACAAACCTCCAAACGATCTTCAATGCCCTACATCTCTCTTCCGTGGTCTCCAACTGCTCTTGAATGCTAGTAAAACAAAATGCATGCTCTTCAACCAATCGCCGCACCTTCCCGCCCAGCTAGCATCACTACTCTGGACGGTTCTGACTTAGAATATGTGAACAACTACAAATACCTAGTGTCACGCCCTGGTCTAAGTATTTTGTGTTTTTCTTCATGTATTGGGTCAGGCCAGGGTGTGGCATGGGGTTTTTGTATTGTGGTGTGTTTTGTCTTGGGGTTTTGGTGTGTATGTATTGGGATTGTAGCTAGTGGGGTTATCTAGCAAAGTCTATGGCTGTCTGGAGTGGTTCTCAATCAGAGGCAGGTGTTTATCGTTGTCTCTGATTGGGAACCATATTTAGGCAGCCATATTCTTTTGGTGGTGGGTGATTGTCCTTAGTGTCCTTGTAACTGTCTAGTGTTAGTTTGCACCAGTTTAGGCTGTTTCGGTTTTCACATTACGTTTATTGTTTTTGTATTGATTCGTGTTTACTTTGTTTTTATTAAACATTGAATCTCAATAGCCACGCCGCATTTTGGTCCGCCTCTCCGTCAATGGAAGAAATCCCTTACAGAATCACCCACCATCAACGGACCAAGCAGCGTGTCAACAGGCAGGAGCAGCCCAAAGAGGAGATGCGCTATAAGGATTTCTGGACATGGGAGGAAAACCTAAACGGAGAAGGACCCTGGGCTCAGCCTGGAGAATATCGCCGCCCCAAAGAAGAACTGGAGGCGGCGAAAGCGGAGAGGCGCCGGTATGAGGAAGCAGCACGGTGACTCGGAAGGAAGCCTGAGAGTCAGCCCCAAAAATGTATTGGGGGGCTCAGGGAGAGTGTGGCAGAGTCAGGAGTCAGACCTGAGCCAACTCTCCCTGTTTATCGTGAGGAGCCAAGGAGGAGACCAGAACCAGAGCCGGTGTTGGAGGTGAGCGAAACAGAGACTGTGAAGGAGTTAATGGGGAAATTGGAGGAGAGAGAAATGAGGGAGTTGCTGTGTTGGTGCTTTTTGCATGGAATTCGCCCGACGGAACGTGTCGGGGATTTGATGGCACCTGGGTTAGCGCTCCATACTCGTCCTGAGGTGCGTGTTAGTCGGCTGGTGAAGTTGGTGCCAGCCTCACGCACCAGGCCTCCTGTGCACATCCCTAGCCTTGCACGTCCTGTGCCAGCACTGCTCTCAAGATCTCCAGTACGCCTTCACGTTCTAGCCCATCCTGTGCCACCTCCACACTCCAGCCCTCCGGTAGCAGCTCCCCGCACCAGGCTTCCTGTGCGTGTTCTCGGTTCAGTTCCACCAGTACCAGCACCACGCATCAGGCCTACAGTGCGCCTCTCCTCTCCAGCGCTGCCGGAGCCTGTCTCCTCTCCTGCGCTGCCGGAGTCTCCCGTCTGTTCAGCGCTGCCGGAGCCTTTCTCCTCTACAGCGCTGCCGGAGTCTCCCGCCTGTTCAGCGCAGCCAGAGCTGCCAGCCTGCATGGAGCAGCCAGAGCTGCCAGTCTGCATGGAGAAGCCAGAGCTGCCAGCCGGCATGGAGCAGCCAGAGCTGTCAGTCTGCATGGAGCAGCCAGAGCTGCCAGCCTGCATGGAGCAGCCAGAGCTGTCAGTCTGCATGGAGCAGCCAGAGCTGTCAGTCTGCAAGGAGCTGCCAGTCTGCACGGAGCTGCCAGTCTGCAAGGAGCTGCCAGTCTGCAAGGAGCTGCCAGTCTGCAAGGAGCTGCCAGTCTGCACGGAGCTGTCAGGCTGCACGGAGCTGTCAGTCTGCACGGAGCTGTCAGTCTGCAAGGAGCTGCCAGTCTGCAAGGAGCTGTCAGTCTGCAAGGAGCTGCCAGTCTGCACGGAGCCGCCAGAGCTGCCAGTCTGTAAGAAGCCGCCAGAGCTGTCAGCCTACATGGAGCAGCCAGAGCCGCCAGTCAGCGTGGAGCAGCCAGAGCCGCCAGTCAGCGTGGAGCAGCCAGAGCCGCCAGTCAGCATGGAGCAGCCAGATCTTTCAGTCTGCCAGGATCCGCCAGTCGGCCAGACTCTTCCAGATCTGCCAGTCAGCCAGACTCTTCCAGATCCGCCAGTCAGCCAGACTCTTCCAGATCCGCCAGTCAGCCAGACTCTTCCAGATCCGCCAGTCAGCCAGACTCTTCCAGATCTGCCAGTCAGCCGGGATCTGCCAGAACTGCCAGTCGGCCAGGATCCGCCAGTCGGCCAGGATCCGCCAGATCCGCCAGTCAGCCAGGATCTGCTGAAACCACCAGCCAGCCAGGATCTGGTAGATCTACCTACCTGCCCGAGCTTTCTCTCACTCCCGAGCTTTCTCTCACTCCCGAGCTTCCCCTCAGTCCCGAGCTGCCTCAGTCCCGAGCTGTCCTTCAGTCCCGATCTGCTCCTCAGTCCAGTGGGTTTCTGGGTGAGGACTACTAGGCCATGGTCGGCGGCGAGGGTGGACTATCCTGGGACGCGAGGAGAGGGGACTAAGACATTGACTGAGTGGGTTCCACGTCCCCGCCGGAGCCGCCACCATGGACAGACGCCCACCCGGACCCTCCCTATTGTTTTGAGGTGCGTTCGGGAGTCCGCACCTTAGGGGGATTCTGTCACGCACTGGTCTAAGTATTTTGTGTTTTTCTTCATGTATTGGGTCAGGCCAGGGTGTGGCATGGGGTTTTTGTATTGTGGTGTGTTTTGTCTTGGGGTTTTGGTGTGTATGTATTGGGATTGTAGCTAGTGGGGTTATCTAGCAAAGTCTATGGC
Organism: Oncorhynchus tshawytscha; assembly: GCF_018296145.1. Classification (NCBI taxonomy): domain Eukaryota; kingdom Metazoa; phylum Chordata; class Actinopteri; order Salmoniformes; family Salmonidae; genus Oncorhynchus; species Oncorhynchus tshawytscha. Next base: position 19,840,996 of record NC_056455.1, on the reverse strand, counting down.
TGTCTGGAGTGGTTCTCAATCAGAGGCAGGTGTTTATCGTTGTCTCTGATTGGGAACCATATTTAGGCAGCCATATTCTTTTGGTGGTGGGTGATTGTCCTTAGTGTCCTTGTAACTGTCTAGTGTTAGTTTGCACCAGTTTAGGCTGTTTCGGTTTTCACATTACGTTTATTGTTTTTGTATTGATTTGTGTATACTTTGTTTTTATTAAACATGAATCTCAATAGCCACGCCGCATTTTGGTCCGCCTCTCCGTCAATGGAAGAAATCCCTTACACCTAGGTGTCTGGCATGACTGTAAACTCTCCTTCCAGACTCACATCAAACATCTCCAATCCAAAGTTAAATCTAGAATCGGCTTCATATTTCGCAACAAAGCCTCCTTCACTCATGCTGCCAAACTTACCCTCGTAAAACTGACAATCCTACCGACCCTTGACTTTGGAGATTTACAAATTAGCCTCCAACACTCTACTCAGCAAATTGGATGCAGTCTATCACAGTGCCATCTGTTTTGTCACCAAAGACCCATACACTACCCACCACTGCGACCTGTGTGCTCTCGTTGGCTGGTCCTCGCTACATATTCGTTGCCAAACCCACTGGCTCCAGGTCATCTATAAGTCTTTGCTAGGTATAGCTCCGCCTTATCTCAGCTCACTGGTCACCATAGCAAACCCACCCGTAGCATGCGCTCCAGCAGGTATAGCTCACTGGTCATCCCCAAAGCCAACACCCCCTTTGGCTGCATTTCCTTCCAGTTCTCTGCTGCCATGGACTGGAACGAATTGCAAAAATCACTGAAGTTGGAGACTTATATCTCCCTCACTAACTTTAAGCATCAGTTGTCAGAGCAGCTTACCGATCGCTGCAGCTGTACACAACCCATCTGTAAATAGCCCATCCAACCAACTACCTAGCTCATCCCCATATTTGTTTTTGTTTTTCTGCTCTTTTGCACACCAGTATTTCTACTTATACATCCTCATCTGCACATCTATCACTCCAGTGTAAATTGCTAAATTGTAATTACTTCGCCCCTATTGGCCTATTTATTGCCTTACTTCATTTGCACACACTGTATACAGATGTTTCTATTGTGTTATTAACTGTACGTTTATTTATCCCATGTGTAACTCTGTGTCGCACTGCTTTGCTATATCTTGGCCAGGTCGCAGTTGTAAATGAGAACCTGTTCTCAACTGGCCTACCTGGTTAAATAAAGGTGAAATGAAATAAAAAGAAAAACCTTCTATGCCATTAAAAGGAACATTAAAATCGAAATTCTAATTAGGATCTGCCTCAAATTTTTCCAATCAGTGATAGAACCAATTGCTCTATATGGCAGTGAAGTATGGGGTCCACTCTCTAATAATTAATTTACCAAATGGGACAAACATCCAATCAAAATACTGCATGCAGAGTTTTGCAAGAGTGTATTCCAAATTTTACAACCATCTAAATTAATCAACCCCAAAACATTTAATCACACAGCCCTACAATTTAGGTATTTTATTAAGATCCCCATTAGCTGTGCAAACGCAGCAGCTACTCTTCCTGGGGTCTACACAAAACATAAAACATGACATAATACAACAGCTCAAGGACAGAACTACAGTACATCAATCTACATTCATAACTACATACAAATACAATGTCAAGAGATGAAACAAGAGAAGAGTCCACTCAGCCAGAGGTTCCGTTCACAAACCCAAACCAAGCCCCAAGAGCCTCAAGACAGCACTCAGCACAAATGAAAAATATATAACCTATTGGAAAGACACCACAACAAAAAGTAGGTCAACTTCAATGCTATTTGGCTCTAAACAAATAGTACACGGTGGCAGACTGTCTGACCACTGTGACTGATAGAAGACTGAGGAAAACAGTGACTAAGTACAGACTCAGTGAGCAGTCTGGCCATAGAGACAGGTTGTCACAGGCAAACCTGGCTGCCCAGAGAGGACAGGCTGTAGTCACTCTGCCCCCGGGGAGAGGTAGAGACAGAGATAAGTGTCCTATTACACATAGTAAAATACTGAACCTAATACAATATTTATTTTCCAAAATTACCATTCAGTACAAGGTATTTGGAACAATAAAAAAATGAAGAAACAATTTTGGCAGCCAAATATGTATCCTCCTGCCACAACCCGAGGTACGGCCACTGACAAGTACACTTGACAATAACACTTGATATTTGGCTTTCATACCATGACATGTGACTTTTCAGTAAAGTTTAATTGACCTTTATTTCAACAGGGAAGTCATATTGAAACTAAAGTCTCTTGGAAATGAGCCCTGCACAATACAAAAATGCACACCTCAATAGGCAAGAATTGTCACGACTTCCGCTGAAGTTGGTCCATCTCCTTGTTCAGGCCGCTTTCGGCAGTCGAAGTCTCCGACCTCCTAGCCATCGCTGATCCTCTTTTCATTTTCCTTTGTTTTTTGTCTTGTCTTGTATCACACCTGGTTCCAATCCCATTCATGACATGTTGTGTATTTAACCCCCTGTTCCCCCTTATTGTCCTTGTCGGTGATTGTTTGTTTGTAAACATTGTGTAAGATATGTTCTGGTGTGCGACGGGTTTTGTACCCACTTGTTTTATTATGTATATTTTGGTTTTCTGAGTGTTTTAGCACTTATTAAACTGCTCCGTTTATACCAAGTTCGATCTCCTGCGCCTGACTTCCCTGCCACCAGCACGCACCCTTACAGAATCACAGACTCAACTATGGAGTCAGCAGGAGCAGGTACCCGGTTATAGGGGTAGAGGAGCGTGTCCAGGAGCAGTAATGATTCACCATCTTGGCACCGCCATGGACCGCATTGTCCGGACTATGGACCACTGGGAGAGACAGGGAGTTCTTCCAGTGCCTCCACCAGCACAACCGGGGTCTTCTCTGAGCGCCACTTTTCCACCTGGTTCAAGTGGGATTCGTCTCTCCCTGCCCCAAGAGTACGACGGAGAGGCTGCGGGCTGCCGTGGGTTCCTGCTTCAACTGGAGCTATACCTGGCCGCTGTCCACCCGGCTCCATCGGGCTGTGAGAGGGTGTCCGCCCACATCTCGTGCCTCACCGGGATAGCCCTGGAGTGGGCCAACGCTGTGTGGAGAGGGGGAGATGTGGCGTTGGAACAGTTTGAGGAGTTCACCCGCCTTTTCCGGGCAGTCTTTGACCATCCGCCCGAGTGTAGAGTGGCGGGTGAGCGCCTCTTCCATCTGAGGCAGGGGACGAGGAACACCCAGGAGTTCACCCTGGAGTTTCGGACCCTGGCTGCCGGCACGGGATGGAGCGACAGGGCCCTGATCGACCATTATCGTTGCAGTCTGCGCGAGGATGTTCGTCGGGAGTTGGCCTGCAGAGACACCACCCTCACGTTCGACCAGATGGTGGACCTGTCCATCAAGCTGAACAACCTACTGGCTACCCGCGGCCGTTCAAATCGGGGTCTGTTAGTTCCATCCCCACCCACCCACTCTCCGATACGCATGGAGCTGGGAGGGGGGGATGCGCAGGGAGACCGGAGGAGGTTCCAGCTCGTGCACCATCTGTGGCCGCAGAGGTCACACTGCCGGTCGGTGCCGGGTTGGTTCCTCTGGGTATCGAGGCAGCGGGCAGGGCGCTCTGGCGTCACCCCAGGTGAGCCGGCACCATTCTCACCCAGAGTCTTCTGTTGCACAATTGTTTGTGTCTGTCACTTTCCCTGAGTTTTCCCCGCATTCCCAGCATAACGCGCTAGTCGATTCAGCTTGTCAGGACCCCACTGTTTCTTGGCCACAGAGGGATCTCACGGTGTGGTCGCAAGAGTGCTCGGGTAGGTGTTTAGGGGTTTCCGTTGGTGCTAGTACGGTGGAGAGTCCAGACCAGGTCTCCACCATGCGCATTCCCATTGAATATGCCGGGGGAAAATAAGGTGACTCAATTACCAAATCATCGATGGAGCGATTGATCTCTTGGTAGACGCTGCACTTCCCAAGAGTCACGTGTATCCCCTCTCACAGGCGGAGACGGGGGCTATTGAAACTTATGTCTCCGAATCCCTGCGTCAGGGGTACATTCGGCCCCCCACTTCACCCGCCTCCTCAAGTTTATTTTTTGTGAAGAAGAAGGAGGGAGGTCTGCGCCCGTGTATTGACTATCGGGGTCTGAATCAGATCACCGTGAGGTATAGTTGCCCGCTACCGCTCATAGCCACAGGAATAGAGTCAATGCATGGGGCGGGCTTCTTCCCCAAACTAGATCTCAGGAGCGCGTACAACCTGGTGCATATCCGAGAGGGAGACGAGTACCACCTCAGGGCACTATGAGTACCTCGTCATGCCGTACGGGTTGATGAATGCGCCATCAGTCTTCCAAGCCTTTGTAGACGAGATTTTCCGGGACCTGCTCGAGCAGGGCGTAGTGGTGTATATTGATGACATATTGATATACTCCTCTACACGACCCCGAGCATGTGTCCCTGATGCGCAGGGTGCTTGGTCGCCTGATGGAGCATGACCTGTGCGTCAAGGCTGAGAAATGCCTGTTCTTCCAAAAGTCTATTTCCTTCCTAGGGTATCACATTTCCACCTCAGGGGTGGAGATGGAGAGTGACCGCATGGCAGCCGGGCGTAATTGGCCAACTCCCACCACAGTAAAGGAGGTGCAGCGGTTTTTAGGGTTTGCCAACTACTACCGGAGGTTTATCCGGGGTTTTGGTCAGGTAGCGGCTCCCATTACCTCACTGCTGAAGGGGGGCCCGGTGCGCTTGCAGAGGACAGCCGAGGCGGACAGGGCTTTTAGTCACCTGAGGGCTCTGTTTACCTCTGCTCCCGTGCTGGCCCATCCGTTCATAGTGGAGGTGGACACGTCCGAGGCTGGGATAGGAGCTGTGCTCTCTCAGTGCTCGGGCACATCACCGAAGCTCCGCCCCTGTGCCTTCTTCTCGAAGAAGCTCAGCCTAGCGGCGTGAAACTATGACGTGGGGGACCTGGAGTTGTTGCCTGTCGTCAAGGCCTTGAAAGTGTGGAGACATTGGCTTGAGGGGGCTAGACACCCTTTTCTTATCTGGACTGACCACCTCAATCTGGAGTACATCCGGGCAGCGAGGAGTCTGAACCCATTGCCCGTTATGGTTGTGAGGTCTGTGGTCTGCTCACCAACCAATAATTCACAAAATGGGACAAACACCAAAATGGGACTCTGCATGCAGAATTCTGCAAAAATATCCTGTGTACAACGTAAAACACCAAATAATGCATGCAGAGCAGAATTAGGCTGATACCCTCTAATTATCTAAATCCTTAACTTCTTATGGCTGAGATCATTTTAACGGGATTGATATGACAACAGCCAGTGAAAATTCAGGGCGCCAAATTCAAACAACAGAAATCTCATAATTATAATTCCTCAAGCATGAAGTATTTTACACCATGTTAAAGATAAACTTTGTTAATCCCACCACAGTGTCTGATTTCAAAAAGGCTTTACGACAAAAGCATACCATGCGATTATGTTTGGTCAGCACCTAGTCACAGAAAAACACAGCCATTTTTCCAGCCAAAGAGAGGAGTCACAAAAATCAGAAATAGAGATAAAATTATTCACTAACCTTTGATGATCTTCATCAGATGACACTCATAGGACTTCATGTTACACAATACATGTATGTTTTGTTCGATAAAGTTCAGTTTACATTGGCGCGTTATGTTCAGTAATGTTTTGCTTCAAAAACATTCGGTGATTTTGCAGAGCCACATCAATTTACAGAAATACTCATAATAAACATTGATAAAAGATACATGTTTTATGCATGAAACTTTAGATAAACTTCTCCTTAATGCAACCGCTGTGTCATATTTCAAAAAAGCTTTATCGAAAAAGCACACCATGCTATAATCTGAGTACAGCGCTCAGAGACCAAAACAAGCCATACAGACACCCACCATGTTGTGGAGTCAACAGAAGTCAGAAATAGCATTATAAATATTCACTTACCTTTGATGATCTTCATCAGAATGCGCTCCCAGGAATCCCAGTTCCACAATAAATGTTTGTTTTGTTTGATGAAGTCCATAATTTATGTCCAAATACCTTTTTGTTTGTGCGTTTAGTTCACAAATCCAAATTCAAGACACGCAGGCCAGACGAAAAGTCAAAACATTCCATTACAGTTCGTAGAAACATGTCAAACGATGTATAGAATCAATCAGGATGTTTTTAACATAAATCTTCAATAATGTTTCAATTCCTTTGTCTTTAGAAAGGAAAAGGAATGCAGCTACCTCTCACAGGCGTGCGCCTGACTGAGCTCATGGCATTCTGCCAGACCTCTTAGTCAATCAGCTCTTATTCTATCCTCCTTCACAGTAGAAGCCTGAAACAAGGTTCTAAAGACTGTTGACATCTAGTGGAAGCCTTAGGAAGTGCAATATGACCCCATAGACACTATACTGGATAGGCAAAGACTTGAAAACCTACAAACCTAAGATTTCCCACTTCCTGGTTGGATTTTTTCTCAGGTTTTTGCCTGCCATATGAGTTCTGTTATACTCACAGACATCATTCAAACAGTTTTAGAAACTTCAGAGTGTTTTCTATCCAAATATACTAATTATATGCATATCTTAGCTTCTGGGCCTGAGTAGCAGGCAGTTTACTCTGGGCACCTTATTCATCCAAGCTACTCAATACTGCCCCCAGAATATAATTACTTGACACATTGGAAAGAATTACAAAAAACTGAGCAATCTAGAACACTATTTGGCCCTAAACAGAGAGTACACAATGGCAGAATACCTGACCACTGTGACTGACCCAAACTTAAGGAAAGCTTTGAAGATGTACAGACTCAGTGAACATAGCCTTGATATTGAGAAAGGCCGCCGCAGGCAGACATGGCTCTCAAGAGAAGACAGGCTATGTGCACACTGCCCACAAAATGAGATGGAAACTGAGCTGCACTCCCTTCCCTCCTGCCAAATGTATGACCATATTAGAGAGACATATTTCCCTCAGATTACACAGATCCCAAAATTATTCGAAAACAAATCCAATTTTGATCAACTCCCATATCTATTGGGTGAAATACCACAGTGTGCCATCACAGCAGAATGATATGTGACCCGTTGCAACAAGAAAAGGGCAACCAGTCAAGAACAAACACCATTGTAAATACAAACAATTTATATGATTATTCATTTTCCATTTTGTACTTTAAATATTTGCCCATCGTGAGAACAGTATATAGCCATAATATGACATTTGAAATGTCTTTGTTCCTATGTAACGTTTGTGAGTGTAATGTTTACTGTTCATTTTATATTATTTATTTCACTTTTATTTATTATGTTGTTTTTTTTTTACCCCTTTTCCTCCCCCATTTCAAACAGGTTCTTATAGTCTTGTCCCATCGCTGCGACTCCCGTACGGACTCAGGAAAGTTGAGAGCCATGCGTCCTCCGAAACACGACCCTGCCAAGCCGCACTGCTTCTTAACACACTGCTCGCTTAACCCGGAAGCCAGCCACACCAATGTGTGCTAGAGCGTGATATGGGACAAGGACATCCCGGCCAGCCAAACCCTCCTCTAACCAGGACAACTCTGGGCCAATTGTGCACAGTCTCATGGGTCTCCCGGTTGCTGCCGGCTGTGACACAGCCTTAGACCACTCTGCCACTCCCATGCCAATAAAGCCCTTTGAATTGAATTGGGAGAGATAGAGCAGAGAGAGAGAGATTCAGGCTGCACATGGAGGGAGGAAATTAATGAGAGTGAGAAAAAGAGATAGAGAGAAAAGGGGTGGTGGATAATTTGCACAATAAAAAAAGATCAAAGCGAGCAGAGATCTCACATGAGATCATGTTGCCAGAGATAGCATCTTAATGTATACTTCAGTGACAGGTGTACAGAGCAACAATTAATTGCTGATGGGTCTCCTCATGCATAAATGTGCCTTCTCTGTGTAAGTAGGTGGGAACTGTTGTGCATGCAAACAGGCATTTCAACATTTTAAAGTATCTATGTGGCTACTAGCTAATATGCTTGGTGAACAAGCTGCAGTATACAGTTCTCAATATAAGTAGAAAAGTAGTCCATTTGTCACGCTCTGACCTGTGTATTCTTTGTTTTCTTTATTTATTTGGTTAGGTCAGGGTGTGACATGGGGCATGTATGTGTTTTTTGTACTGTCTAGGGATTTTGTAGGTTTATGGGGTTGTTTATCATCTAGGTGTTTATATATGTCTATGGTTGCCTAAATTGGTTCTCAATTAGAGGCAGGTGTTTATCGTTGTCTCTGATTGGGAACCATATTTAGGCAGCCATCTTCTTTGGGTATTTCGTGGGTTATTGTCTATGTCTAGTTGCCTGTGTCTGCACATTTGTAGTATAGCTTCACTTTAGTTTTGTAGTTTGTTTAGTGTCCGTCTTCATTATAATATAATATGTATTCAATTAACGCTGCGCCTTGGTCTACTCAATATGACGAACGTGACACCATTAGAGGGTAAAAGTGGACAGAAAATGTTTTGCCCAATTCCATGTGCCATTGAGTCAAATGAAATAAAAACAAGGACATATTAGCTATAATAGTTATGTTTGGTCAAAACGATTGAGCTCTCATTGATTCAAATGCAAAAAAATTGCTCTGCCTTACCTTGCCCTGAGCTGGCCAGACAGTGCAATGTACCATCCTGATTGTGAATCCTCTCTGACCTCAGCATAGACTAAATCTGTTTGTCTATGCAGAGTTTGTTGCTGACTCATCTAGAGGGACGACTCATAGAGGATTTCTTACAACAAGAGCTGAGAGAGTATTACTGCCAGTCCAGAAGAACTCCCTACCCGCCCCAATAGTACAGGGTTACTCCACAGCGATGCCAGCGGGATCCCCTGGGTGCCGGAGGCCTGGAGTCAGCATCAAACAACTGTTATTAAGGCTGGAACAAATCAACTTTAACGGCACAAAGTAGAGATACAGCTTATTGCTTATTGATAAATCACACCAGCTGAGGGAATATAGACAGTTCATGTATATTAATGGCTCACGAGCTCAATCACAGGGTCACGGACGGACGGACGGACGATGCCTGTGATATGTGGTTGTCCCCAGTGTTTGACTTGGGATGGAAGAAGTGCAGGAACTGTCTTTTTCCAAGTTGGTCTATTAGACTGTTCACCGAAATTCACAAATGACATTATGCAATAGAGACACATTTTCCCTGACTTCTCCATGATTTTTAACCAAATGTTCATTACTATTATTACAGCCTACATGAAAAAGTAAGCCTTATTGACACTGGAAGGCTGCTGCGTCTGATCCCATATAGACCTACCACCTCCTGCCGTTGTGCCCTTGATCAAGGCACTTAGCCCCCATGTGGAACTGCCCTGTTAGTCACATGTTGTCAACCCTCCATCTGGAGAGCTCCTGGGTGTGCAGGCTTGGCTTTTTCAACATTACAACCAAATACTTGTGTCTTTATTTAATGATTCTCTCATTCAGTAAATCAGGGGTCAAATGGATAACGTAGGCTACTTCAAAGCAAGGTATTTAACTAGACGTGTTAATATAGAGTCAAATATTCATGTTTCGTGGAGCTCTATGCACAGGAAGTTATTTGTCAATTAGGCTAATCTTAGAATATTTTTAACGTTGTCCCGATTACATGGCTAATGTTTGATAGAGGGGAATCCCATCTTTCCAACAGTGCATAATTATTTAGGCTCTACAATGCCGATGGAAAGGCAACAAATGAATGCTTAGCTAGCTTTAATTAACTAGTGAGAGAACCATTTCAACACATAGCTTGTAGAAGTTATCTAGTCTGTCTGTCTGTGATTTATTTACACCTCTGCTGAAATGTCGTCTCCACGGGCAACGGCCCACTGACACACTTGCAGCACCACAAACATGCACTGAAGGGTCATTCCGATAATGGCTGATATTTTATTTTTCATGAACAACAATTTTGAAATACATTTCCATGACTTTTCATGACCTTACAAACCCTAATTTGACAACTTGGTACAGCGCATCATGCCATTTAGGCTGTCACACATTCAACCTGTGCTATCTCAAACAGCCTTCTGTCACTCACAGATTCACAGACTAGCAAATAAACTTGAACAATGCGTAATCAGGAAATGAATGCCCAATCTACATTACTAGTTAATGAAGATCCCGCCTTCATTCCTCTTTGATCCCCAAAAATTGACTGGGTGTGTGAATCTGGTCAAGAGATACGCTCCTTTGTTTTTAGAGTAGCCGGTACCCATTTCCCCAAAAATGAGAAGTGCCGGTACTTTACGGGCAGCTCTGGCCCAAGTCAAGCACTGGTTGTTCCAACTAGTTATCTTAAGATGAATGCATTAACTGTAAGTCACTCTGCATAAGAGTGTCTGCTAAACGACTAAAATGTAAAAAATGTGTGTTCATTTAGCATATTGATGGGCCTGGATCAGTCATCAGCTCCACTGAGGGTGTCTCAGCAACACACAGCATGCTCCAGATGGCACCTTTAACAGCTGATGTATGGTATGATCTCTTCTAAATCAGCCAGGAGAGAGAGAGAGAGAGAGGGAGGGAGGGAGTGAGTGAGTGAGTGAGTGAGTGAGTGAGTGAGTGAGTGAGTGAGTGAGTGAGTGAGTGAGTGAGTGAGTGAGTGAGTGAGTGAGTGAGTGAGTGAGTGAGGTGGAGCTACAGTAAAGACAGAGGTAAATAATGTGTGAGGGAGAAGGGGGAAACAGGGGGAACAAAGCCTGATTATGGAGTTGCTGAGCAGGCATAGACCAGCATACAGTATATCCTAGTCCCACAGGGAACAGCTATCAGTCTTAATCGGGGGATTGAAATGAGGAAAATCAGATGTAGCCATTTTAATGGAATAATAAGCCAGACATCTCCTGGCTATTCACAGCCTCTGTCTTATTAGATTCCTGATGTCAGCTCATTTCCTCTACGACCGGGCCGGCTGCCCCACTCCCCTCAAATCAACATACCAGGCAATCTGATAAATCACCTTTAATCTGTCACTTCCTGTCACACACAGGAAGCTAATTAACCAACAGAAGAGAAAGGCAGGGGCAGCAACAGAGATAGATAGGCATAAGGAGAGAAAGAAGGACTGAATAGGACAAGACTGTTCACAACTAGACCAACATGCTCCTACAAAAGTGTTGAAAAGACTTCTAGCAAATATGGAAAGAGAGAGAAAACACTCCCTGTGAATACTAGGGCTGGGACAATACCAGTATTGTGATATTTTTTCCGTGGCAAAAACGGAAACATGTAGCAGTCCGAACTCTTCGGTCCTTTAAAAACCTGCTGTATGTTAAATATTGTGTGCTAAAGCTTGGAAAATAAATACATGTGACACTGGATGACAACATAATGATGCTTAATTCCAACATTAGGGCTGTTTTCCTAAAGAAGTCAAAATCGCTTTATGTTTTGTTTCCTTGCCACGACACCTAACGAGTATGTTCCCGGCCCTAGTGAATACCAGACACAGTGATTTCAGACAGAAAGAGCCTCTCGCTGTGCCTAGCTGAAGATGCTAAAATAAAAATGTCAACCTCCCTAGTCTCCAGTGGCAACGACGCAAACAGCCTTCCTCTCCAGCAAGACACTTAGTAAAAGCCTGCAAGCACAACCACTCCGCTTAGACCAAATCTCTCATCCTCTCTACCTCTCCTCCTCTCTATCCTCTCTTCCTCTCCATCCTCTACACCTCTCTATCCTCTCTACATCTCTCTATCCTCTCTACACCTCTCTATCCCCTCTACACCTCTCTATCCTCTCTACATCTCTCTATCTCTACACCTCTCTATCCTCTCCATCCTCTCCTCTCCTCCTCTCCATCTTCCTACCTCCCTACCTCTCCTCTCTATAGTCTCTACCTCTCCATCTTCCTACCTCCCTACCTCTCCTCTCTATAGTCTCTACCTCTCCATCTTCCTACCTCCCTACCTCTCCTCTCTATAGTCTCTATCTCTCCAATTCTCCTCTCTATCATCTCCTCCTCCCTACCTCTCCATCTCTCATACTGTCCTCATACCTCCATCAAATCACTGCTGGGCCTGTCGTCACACTGTACACACTAGTCACAGTAGTCACAGTCACCTAGTACACTCTGTAACTGACTGCAAAGTCACTGAGCCATTCAGTATGTCAGCCAGTGTCAATATTCACTTAGTTGTCATTTTAGTCTTGTGCTCTACGCATTCATTCATTCATTCATTCATTCATTCATTCCATGAAACAGGGAATAAAACATCTCAATCTAAACTCTCCAAGTCCCCTAGCAGCTGTTCACTCCAACATGTGACACACATCCACACTCCCCTGTGTCGGCACTGAGACATCACCGGGAAGCTCAGACAAAGCCATGCATACACCAAGATATACATAGAGAGTAACAGGCACACAGTCAGGATTGCTATCATAAACACACACACACACATAAACACACACACAAACGCACACGATACTATATACAAAGACACAAGACATGCCTTTATGTAACTCACACACACACATGCAATTCACACACAGAGCAGCCCTCAAGGCTATATCCCACTATAGAGGCCTACAGACGTACCAACACCTTATTATCAGTCTCTCTCAAAGCACACACCGCCTCTTATACTCATTAGACAACCAGGCTTCAATAATTCACCAGTCTTTTCACAGAGTCACTGTATCACAGCTGAGAAGCTGTCAATGTAATGAACATCCAACCATTTGATGATGTCATCCTTCTCCCCTCCCAGCTCTCACTAACCACCGGCATGTTCCCCACGCCTCACAGCCTGTTCCCCTTTTCAATCACACCGCTGTAAATGATTTAACATATGCTCAGTCATGTCCTAGAGAGGTCTGGGGAGAAAGAAGTGGGAGAAAAATAAGGAGATCATGAGCAGGGCAGTGCTTCTCTTTTGGACTGTAATGACACTGGAACTACGGAGGGCTTGGTGTTGACTACAGGAACTACAAGGGGCTTGGTGTTGACTACAGGAACTACAGGGGGCTTGGTGTTGACTACAGGAACTACAGTGGGCTTGGTGTTGACACTGGAACTACAGGGGGGGGGCTTGGTGTTGACACTGGAACTGACAGGGGGCTTGGTGTTGACACTGGAACTACAGGGGGCTTGGTGTTGACACTGGAACTACAGGGGGCTTGGTGTTTGAACTACAGGGGGCTTACAGGGGCTTGGTGTTGACACTGGAACTACAGGGGGCTTGGTGTTGACACTGGAACTACAGGGGGCTTGGTGTTGACACTGGAACTACAGGGGGCTTGGTGTTGACACTGGAACTACAGGGAGCTTGGTGTTGACACTGGAACTACAGGGGGCTTGGTGTTGACACAGTCAGTCCAGTTGTTTGACCACCACTACAGTCTGAACCCACACAGCACAGCAATGACTTTTCTGTCAGTGTGTGATTTGACATTACAACGACCGTGTCACAAATGGCACCTTATTCCCTTTATAGTGCACTACTTTTGACCAAGTAGTACACTGTAAAGGGAATAGGGTGTGGTTTGGGACACTGCCAGTGTCCAGGAGATCTGAGCGGGCTGTCTGGAGGGATAGTGTTTGTGCATGGTGAGGGTCAGGAAAGGGCAACCTCTCAGCGCTGGCCGGCTGGGCCAGTCAGAGACAACACCTCCCTGAGGATGTCACTGTGCTCTGGAGCTGGCTGGGCCAGTCAGAGACAACACCTCCCTGAGGTTGTCACTGTGCTCTGGAGCTGGCTGGGCCAGTCAGAGACAACACCTCCCTGAGGATGTCACTGTGCTCTGGAGCCGGCTGGGTCAGTCTGGTTGGCTGCTGGACATGACATACTGAGGTTAAAGGTCAAGGGTGGCAAGAGGAGAGTGTGGATCAGTGCAGTGGATCTTGCCAACAGAAGGAGGAAGAGGACTAAGAGGAACAAACAAGACAGGAGTACTAAGAGAAGGACAGAGCAATGTCCGAACACCTGTTACACACACACAGACACACACAAAACACAATGAAGAACAAATGTACCACATATAAGTCAACATTTCTAAGAGGAGAGAGCAAGTAAGAGAGACCACAACAGATTGAAATGTACATGGACCGTAAAGTAATGATTAGATGTGTGTATATGAGAGGTCACAGTAGGAGTCAGTGTGGATGAGAGGTCACAGTAGGAGTCAGTGTAGATGAGAGGTCACAGTAGGAGTCAGTGTGGATGAGAGGTCACAGTAGGAGTCAGTGTGGATGAGAGGTCACAGTAGGAGTCAGTGTGGATGAGAGGTCACAGT